>NC_142648.1:3994913-4301637 GCF_053813885.1 Theobroma cacao
AATTTTTTTTTATCATGGTGGAGTTATTTATGTGTGTTAAAATAATAAATAAGAGTTGATTATAAAACAATATTGATATTTGATTTTCACTTATTTTGAATCAAAATTAAGAATGGAAATGAAAATGGATAAAATCAATAATGATATTTCCCAAAGCATTTAACCACATATCTGTAATGAAAATAGACTTTAATTTTCAAAAAATTTTCCACCGTATTAATTTTTTATCATAACTATAAAAATATAAATATTCATCAATTGTGTAAGATATTCAAAATCTATACTTATAAACATGTATTCATTAAATGACGATAATTGAAATATTTTTTATTATAATTATTAGTAAAATTTAAAACTATTATAAATGTGTATTCATCAAATGATGATCATTGAAATATTTTTTATTATAATTATTACTAGGATTTATTCCATTAATAAATAAAAAATTTACTTGTGTTGAATGGTTTCATTAAAAAAATATGTTTTTTAATTTTAATAGTGTTGTATAATTTAAATATTAATATTTTAAATTAATTTTTTAAGTTAAATATTAATATTTTATCAAACTTATACTCACAAACTTAGTATAAAAGTGTTTTTGTTGTTATCTGGAAAATGTCTTACGCCCTTCAAGGGCGTAAGATATTTTCTGTGGTTAACCCTGTTGACTTGTAAAATATTTTACATTTAAAATTAATTTTTTGTTTTCAAAACAAGCACAAATCCTGAAAACGTTTTTCGAAAAATATTTTACTGCAAAACAAACAGACCCTAATTCTCAATTATTTCTCATATTCTCAATCAACTAATAATAATATGTATTTAATGATCTCCCACAACTATTTTTTTCCTATATATAAAATCAATTTTTTTCAATTTATAATATCCACTCATGAATTTTTTTTTCCTTAATTTCAATTAAAAAAAGTTTCATTTGAATATTTAACTTTAGATTGTTGAGATTGCACTCGAGCATTTGTCTCATTGGTTGGTGCATGATCCCCCTACCTATAGAACAGGATTCGAATCTCCCATCCCCCAATTATAAAAAAAAAAAACTTTAGATTGTTGAGATTATTGAGTCGTTTTGATTTTTTTATTATATCAATCAAGTCCTTATACTTTTATTTCGAATCAAATAAGTTTGACATAATATCTAAGGTTTGGATAGAGATGGATGCTTTGGTAGTTATTAATATGCTGCAAGAGGATAAAGAACAGTCACACAAATTACAGTATTTACTGAAATCTATAAAAAAAATGCTTGCAGAATATTTCTTATAAAATTTTACACATCTATAAGAAAGGTAATCAGCCGGCAGACTTTTTATCAAATTAGGGCCATACTCACCAAAATATTCAGATTTTCATTCAAGTTCAAGGCTAATTAGGTGGTATTTTAAAATTAAATAGATTTAATTTACCATATGTTTGTTTTAAATAAATGTAAAAGAGTAGTACTCCTAATTTATTTTTATTGTTATTTCCTTTTACTTTTAGGCTCTTGTAAAACAAAGGATTTTATCTTTACTGTAGCATCCAAAATTATGCACATAACAATGAAACCTCTTTTGGCCTTATTTAATTTTAGTTTATGCTCATGTAAAATCAAAGGTAAGGTTGATGAACCCCTTCCTATGTATGTTTTTATTTTATTTTATTAATAAAATTTTAATAGGGTTGTTGGGTTCTGCAAGAATTTTCAGCAAAAAAAAAAAAAAATCAACCCTTTGTACTTTTATTTTAAGCAAAATAAACCTTTATAATTTTATTTTGAGTTAAATAAGCCATTATAACTAATGATTGACTTAGTCAAAATATTATTTATCATTTTATGATGCATGGCTCTAATGTGGCATATTAACATATTATAATTGATGATAATATGACATGTTGACATATCATAATTGATGAAAACGTGGCATGTTAATTTGGAATGATAACGTAATTATGTGACGTTTTTCACCCTCCACATCAACACTATGTCAATGTCATGTTGATATAAAATGACAAGTCATATTTTAACTGATAACAATTAATCAATCATTAATTATAAGAGCTTATTTGATTTTAAAACAAATTATAGGGGTTTGAATGAATGCAAAAAAAAAAAAATTTATTTGAATTTTCTTAAATAGTTTATGACTTATTTGAGTATTATGTCAATAAGTTTTTAACTTTTTATAGTTAACAGTTAATTAACTATTATTAATTAAAATGTTATATTTACGTGTCACTGACGTGAGATTGAGATAAAAAATGAAAATATCAAGTGATCATATTATTATGTTGTATCAATATGTTGTGTCGTTATGTATTATGAAATGTTAACCTCACATGATATAAAAGGACATATGACGTTTTGACTAATGATAATTAATTAACTATTAATTATAATAATTTATTTAATTTAAAATATAAATATAAAACTTAATTGAGTATAACAAAATATTATTTAAATTTATGATATTATCTTTTATTTTCGCTGTCGGGATATGAACCCAGATTCCAAACTCTAGGAATTGCGAAGTGCTATTTGATGTGTGAAGCAAACAATTTTATTTAAATGATTTGTCGCCCAATTCTCCGATTCCAATTATGCCTTAAGCATCTGTGTTTATATTACAAACCCAAGTACATAAAAAATTATTACGGAAACTTAGCGTGACATCACCTTAATTATAAATTTAGCCATACTAAATGATTATTTATTTAAATTAAATTTAGAGATATCAATGAATAAGGTATATGTTATTTTTAAAATATCTTAATTCAAACTCTATTATTTGATGCAGTGTATTTGAATTCTATAAATACTCAATTAAAATTTTGAATTATTATAAGAATTTGTATCTGAATATTCTAAACACTATGTAATAAATATCCATATCCGTTAAATATCCGATTAAAATTAATTTTTAAGTATGTTATTAATGAACATTAAATTAATAAACTACAATAGTTCATAAAAATAAATTAAAATTAAAATTATATTTAAAATAATTAACAAAATTTAATAAGTATTACATTAATTTCTTAATTACGTTAGTGTGTAACAGAGATAAAGTTGTATGGGAGTGAAACTCTCTTCAAATTGAGCGATGGTGGAACGCTTTGCTACTAACTATCTATGTCGTTATTATATAGCGAGTTGTTGAAAAAATTGAGATTCTAGCAAGTTGAGACGTAACTAATTGTCCCAAATTGGACAACATGATTAGTTAGTTAGAATTTATTGTGCATAAGTGAATGTATCTAAATATCTCAAGTCTAGATTCTTTAGATACTATTGCGGTATTTTCTCTCTCATGTTCTTTATATACTTAATAAGCCACCAACCTATGTCTTAGTTTATGTCTATGAGTAGCAATCAATGATTATTTTTTAAAAAAAATATTACAATATTTATAAAAAAATTATAAACAAAAAGTAATATAAATAAATTAAATTTTAACATTTAAAATTATTATTTATAATCAATTTAAATAATATGTATCCTAATATCACTACGTTACTTAAATTTGTTTTGAAATCTTATTTAATCAGATTGAATAATGCAAAATATATGATTTTAAGGTATTTGTTAAAATCCTAAAAAAAAAAAAAACCAACCTTCAACCCAATAATATCCTCATATAATTGACAAAAAAAAAATTGATAGGCACCCTTGAAGTACCATAGAACCTTGAGAGCTACAAGGAGTTTGAGTTGATTCCTTGAAGATGGGCCAATGCTTGCTCTTATAAGCATTTTTTCAACTCTTAACATTCATGGAAAAGAATGATTATTGGAATATAATAGTTATTATATAAGTATAGAATAAAATAATTAATTTTTGTAAAAGTAAGAGTCTGTTTGTTTTAACATAAAATATTTTCATTTTTAAGATTTATATTTGTTTAGAAGATAAAAAATTTATTATAGATATAAAACATTTTATGAGTTAAAAGGAAAAAAACTCATTGATCTCGTAAAATATTTTATGCTTTTGAAAGGCATAAAACTCTTTTCAAAAAATAGAAAAAATGTTCTTATATCACTACAACATTTTGAGACTTTAATTGCAATTAAATTTATGTATTTAAATATAAAAAAATAAAAAATTTAGTGTATTTAAATATTGTTAAATAATACTTAAATAATTTCATTTAAATAAAGTGTATTAAGCAAATAACGCATGATTTTTTTTTTGTTGGTGGCAGCTTAAGGGTTTAACAAAAAAATTATTTTCTATTCATTTAAATATTTTTGTTGATTCTTGCCCAAACACCTCTCTATACTCTTTCCCCCAATTTTAAATCCTTGTCATCAAAAAAAAAAAAGAGAGTTGAATTTCTGATTTCTCTGATTCATAACAATTAAATCATCTCTTTCCCCCTCTTCACAATTTCTTAAAACCTTTTGGAAATTTCATTTGCCTCTAGGTTTTTCCCAATCATCTTCTCTCCTCTTCTCTCTTTCTCACTCTAAGGTTTTTGAATTTGAGAGAAATTTCGTTGTGATTGATCGCAAAGATTGAGGTTCCATGGAATCGGTACAAGGTGGCACTAGATGCGGAGGGAGGATGACATGGTGAAAATCTCCCATTTCATTTAGGCCATTGGAAGACGGTTAATTGCTATAAATCTTGTCGGTATGAAGTTTTTTTTTTCTTTTTTTGGATTTAATTTGGTTTTGCTGAATATGTTCGATAATTTGTTAATATTTGGTATTAGTTTGCTGAATAAGTTCCATGTAAATCTTGTCCCCCTATATGAGTATGCTCAAACCAATTTGCTAATTTCTTGTTTCCTAATTTGAGCTCAATATACTGTATGAATAATATTATTGTTCATTTTGTTGTATCATGGGTATTATAAATATTAACTTATGAATTGGTTACACAGTCATATAGTTTTCTACTAAAAGTTCTAAATTTATATCAATTTTCATTATGTTATGTTCATAATATAAATTTAGAAAAGTGAATTTGAATTTAATCTAGTATATAAAATGATGACGATGAAGGCAAGGTGTCGTAACATGCGGGTCCGAGAACCCGACCGCCAGACGTCGACGAAAATAAGGTTGTTTAGGAGTCGCCACCAATCTTTTTTATCTAAGTGTGATTGGTTACCTATTAACCCGATTCTAATTGACGAAGTCCTAAATTAATTTTAGGTCCGTAAAAAGAACGAGAACTGATCCACGTTTTTTTTAGAGATGGGTTCGAGAGTGCGGTTACGCACGGAGAAGAGTTAGCACCTCCGTGGCGCCCGTTCCACGAACGGTACCATTTAATCTTAAGTTATCCTATTATAGCCTACTTTTGATTTAATCCCTACTTATTAACTAATTTTTTATTAAATTGGCTCGACTTATCTCACAATAGGTTCGATTTAAAAATTAAAATTCCTAGACTTTATCTAGGCTCGACCTATCTCAAAACAAGTTCGATTTAAAAATTAAAATTCTTAGACTTAATCTAGGCTCGACCTATCTCAAAATAGGTTCGATTTAAAAATTGAAATTTCTAGACTTAATCTAGGACTCAACCTATCTTAAAACAGGTTCGATTTAAAAATTAAAATTTCTAGACTTAATCTAGGCTCGACCTATCTCAAAATAGGTTCAATTTTAAAATTAAAATTCCTAGACTTAATCTAGGCTCGACCTATCTCACAACAGGTTTGAGTTAAAAATTAAAACTCCTGCTTTCGAAGCTTAAAACATGAATTAATTTTGATTCTTGTTTTAAGAATGATTATGTACATGGCTAAGCATGTATGCATGATTGAAATGATGGAACGCTTTCATGTTTATGATTCATTAAGGTTCCAAGACCTTTCTCTTGCTTCATCCAATTTTTCACTGCAGCTTTCAATGACCTTCGTCTTGTACCTTTCTTCATTGGCTGACATTCCTGATTTTCTTTAGGCGTGTCCTATTCTTTTTGACATTTAACTTTTTTTTTTTGTTGCTCAAGTTTAAAGCTCTGCCATTCCTTTTTCTCATCATCAAGTCTTTTGTTGAACAATGAACGCAATTTCTTGCTTAATTAGTTCATTTCCTTACCAGTCATCATTTATATTCATGACAATCATCATGTTGGATTATATATTAGTGGAAAGAAAGGCTTGAAATATAGAAGTGAAGGAGGATTTCATATATATAAATGTAAAAAAGATCAAATGGAGGGAAATTTACAAAGCAATGATTAGATCATTCAAACAATGAACACTTAGACCATTTAGAGAAACCAATCTGATTTTTGACTTCAAGAATTGTCCTTAATTGATGCCTTGAGCAAATTTGTAGGTTGCAGACTTTATAACTCCTCATGTTTTGCGAAATTGTGGAGCTCCGTTCATAGTGCATTTTCACCTCAATCTGGTACTCTTCTTGGACTGACAATTTCATTCCAAATTCTTGCATTTTGGCCTTAAGTTGCCCTTTTCGGGTTTTAAGCATGAGCCTCTTCCTTTGGGTATGAGTTGCCCTTTTTCGGGTTTTCAACACAAACCCCATTCCTTTTTATTTATATTTTTTGTTTTGTTTTGTTTTTTGTTTTTTGTTTTTTTTAAGCATAGTACTTTTTGACCGCATCCGCGTTTATCAGATTAGGCAGATATTCCCTCTCCATGTCAGCCGAAATTAAAGCTCCTCCTGAAAAAGCTTTTTTTACCACATATGGCCCTTCCCAATTCGGCATCCACTTTCCCTGAAAATCAGTTTGATTAGAGAGTATTCTCTTAAGAACCAACTCTCCTTCTCGGAACTGCCTGGGACGAACTTTTTTCTTGTATGCTCGCATCATCCTTCGTTGGTACAACTGGCCATGACAAAGAGCCGTACGCCTTTTTTCCTCAATCAGGTTCAATTGTTCATAGTGAGAGCGAATCCACTCAGCATCTTTCAGTTCTGTTTCTATCAACACCTTCAATTATGAGATTTCTACTTCAACAGGTAGAACTGCTTCTATAACATATACTAATGAGTACGGAGTTGCCCCCGTTGAGGTACGCACAAAAGTTTGATATGCGTGCAAGGCAAAAGGAAGTTTTTTGTGCCAGTCTTTGTAGACTTCAGTCATCTTTTCAATAATCTTTTTAATGTTTTTGTTGGTTGCCTTTATCGCTCCATTCATCTTCGGACGGTAAGTTGTTGAGTTATGGTGTTTGATTTTGAATTTAGTGCAAACCTCATTTACCATCGCACCATTCAAATTGCTTGCATTATCAGTAATAATCCTTTTCGGCAGCCCATATCTACATATTATCTCCCTTTGGATGAACTTGCACACCACCTTTTATGTCACATTGGCATAGGAAGCCGCTTCTACCCATTTCGTGAAATAATCAATGGCCACAAATATGAATCGATGTCCATTGGAGGCTTTTGGCGTAATAAGCTTAATTACATCTATTCCCCACATTAAAAATGGCCAAGGCGCCGTGAAAACGTGCAATGGGGTTGGTGGAGCATGGATCCTATTTGCATAAATCTGACATTTGTGGCACCTTTGAATGAAGTTTATGCAGTCTGATTTCAATATCAACCAATAATATACAGCTCTCATAATCTGTCTGGCCAACATATGTCCATTAGCATGAATTCCAAAAGTTCCTTCGTGGACTTCTTCCATTATTTTGTTGGCCTCAATAGCATCCACACATCTCAAAAGTTCTTGATCCCGACTTCTTTTGTATAGCACTTCTCCGCTCAAGAAGAAACTCGTTGCTAATCTTCTAAAGGTCCGCTTGTCATTATCCGTGGCATTCTCCAGATATCTCTGGTGCCTAATATATTGTACGATATCATGATACCATGGCTTACCATCAACCTCTTCTTCAACGTTCAAGTAGTGTGCGAAGGCTTCACGAACTTCTAAATCAAAAGGGTGTATATCAGTCGCCTCTTTTATTTTGAACATCACTGCAAGAGTGGCCAAAGCATCAGCAATCTGATTCTCTTCTCGAGGCAAATGGTTGAAGTTGATTTTCTTGAATTGTTTGCTTAATTTTGTAACTAGCTTTTGATATGGAACTAGTTTAGAATCTCTAGCTTCTCATTCGCCTCTCATTTGACATATCACCAAAGCCGAGTTTTCGTAAACCTCTATCATGTCGACCCTCATCTTGATTGCTGCTTGTAATCCCATTACCAACGCCTCATACTCCGCCATACTATTAGTACAATTGAAATTTAATCTTGTCGTGGCTGGATAGTACTTTCCATTTGGAGAAATCAACACTGCCTCAATTTCATGCCCCAAAGCATTGGATGTCCCATCCAAATACATTTTTCAGGGATTAAGTTCATTGAGACCGTCCTTTTCTATGTGCAAGATGGCCATCAAATCTTCGTCTGGAAAATCAAAACTTATAGATTCATAATCCTCAGTAGCTCGATTTGAGAGAAAATCAGCGATGACGCTCCCTTTGATTGATTTTTGGGACACATACACAATACCATATTCAGACAGTAGAACTTGCCATTCGTGCTATTCTTCAAAACAGGATAGGCTTTTCAAAAATATACTTGATGGGATCCAACTTCGCCACCAACCACGTTGTATGATACAACATATATTGTCGGAGCTTTTGGGCGGTCCACGCTAGAGCACGACACATCTTTTCGAGCGCAGAGTATTTGGACTCATACTCTGTGAATTTCTTGATCAAGTAATATATGGCTTGTTCTTTCTTCCCAGTTTCATCATGTTGCCCCAATACGCATCCCATGGAATTCTTATTCACAGTCAAATACAAAAATAGAGATTTTCCTGTCGTTGGTGGTACCAACACTGGTGGATTTATGAGATACTCTTTGATTTTATCAAAGGCTATTTGACATTCTTCATTCCACTTTCCTGGGTCTCGTTTTCGAAGTAGCTTGAAGATTGGATCACATTTGCAGGTGAGTTGGGATATGAATCAAGCAATGTAATTTAATCTCCCTAAAAATCCTCTCACTTCTTTCTGTGTTTTAGGAGGTAGCAACTCTTGAATAGCTCGTATTTTATTTGGGTCCGCTTCAATTCCCTTTTCACTCACTATGAACCCCAATAATTTTCCAGAAGTAACACCAAAAGTGCATTTTGCAAGATTCAGCTTGAGCTGAAACTTCCGTAATCTCTCAAACAGCTTCTTGAGATTGACAGTATGATCCCTTTCTGTACAAGATTTTGCAATCATGTCATCCACGTATACCTCTATCTCATTATGCATCATATCATGGAACAAAGTCACCATTGCCCTTTGGTAGGTGGCACCTGCATTCTTTAATCCAAATGGCATTACTTTGTAACAAAACGTTCCCTACATAGTTACGAACGTTATTTTTTTCATATCTTCGGGTGTCATCTTAATTTGATTGTACCCCGAAAAATCATCCATAAACAAGAATAAAACATGTTTTGCTGTGTTATCCACAAGAGTATCGATGTGTGGCAAAGGGAAGCTATCCTTCGGACTCGCTCTGTTCAAATCCCTATAATCAATGCACATTCGAACTTTTCCATCCTTCTTAGGAATCGGGACTATATTAGCTACCTATTCAGGAAACTTGGCCACTTTCAAGAACCCAGCATCAAATTATTTTTTTACTTCTTCTTTAATTTTCAACAACATTTCTGGCTTCATCCTTCTCAATTTCTGTTTAATGGGCTTGCAGTTTGATCTCAAAGGCAACTTATGGACGACAATGTCAATATTGAGACCTGACATGTCCTGATATGACTAAGCAAACACATCCACATATTCACGGAGTAGTTCTTCTAGCTTCTGCCATTCATCAGATGATAACGAAGTGCCAATCTTAACCTTTTTCTTTTCTTCCCCATTTCCAAGGTTAATCATTTATGTGAGTTCCTGATGAGGTAAGATCTCTCTTTCCTCATGTTCCAACAATCTTGACAAATCATGGGGTAAGTCATAGTCATCCACTTCATCTTCATTTTTCAATTCATCAATGTTCGAAACTTATTCGAAATCAAAATTCACATTGTTGTCCAAATTGTCTTCGTGTTCATTATTTAAAGACCTGCAAATAGGTAAAATTGGACATATGTATGGGCAAGTATTTATTGGCTAAAAGAACAGACAAAAAGGAAATATGCAAAAAGGTTGATGAATTATGAAACATATTATGCATTGTCATTTATTTAAATGATGAAGGTAACAGAAAGCCCTACTTAAACAAGAAATTACTCTTAACACCCCTGGGCATAGGCATTTAGATTTGTTCATTACATTTTTAAAGACTTAAAGATGACAATTAACTCTGTGGCTGTCCAATTGATGAGCTCATCTCTTGGTAGTACTTGATACACCACAGGGCTCTTCTCGTTAGATTCTTCGTCTTTGATCATATGGATTGACAACTCATCATACATCTGTAGAACCTTATTGACCTTTGTTGGTGCTTTGGGATGAATGAAACCTGCAGAGCGAAAAGTCCCATATAAGTACGAAATTGTCCGTTCCCAAATTCTTCTTCCTTTCCCTCAAGTTGAGCCATCCCTTTAATCTTCTTTTGAGCTGCCAATTTCCTTCTCTCTTCTTTGGTAGGCTTTTACGCTAAACCAAACCTTTCTTCATTCTTTATTGGAGTCAAAGGATGATTAATTCCTTGTAAATTCTTTCCTAACCCCAAACCTGCACGGCATCCTTTTCCCACTGTCTGCTTTACCCCCATTTCAGTTGCTACTGACAAACAAAAAGTTGGTATCATTTCTCCCTCCCCCACATAAGTAGCATTAACAAATTCAAAAGATCTGAAGGAGCACTCTAGGACTTCTTCTGTCACCTCTACATAAGGGGCAGATGAGGGTTGAATGGAAGAGGGCTCAACTATCAGATGAGCACTCATTTCTTCCTCCGCAGATACACTTATCAGTTAGCCCTCAACTATGAATTTAACCTTTTGATGAAGGGAAGAGGGTATGTGTAAAACCCAGTATTGTACCTAACAGTACACTTGAATTGATTTAACCTCGAGCTAGTTCAAATAGGAATCGTAGAATGAAATTTAATATTTTATAGTCAAGAAATGACTAAAAATGATTGTTCAGAGTTCAAGGGTTCATTAGGGGTAAAATTAAAAATTTTGATGTTCAGGGGTAAAATCGTCATTTTGCCACCTAAGATAATAATTTGATCATGGAGTGAAATTTTTGATCAAGATTAACTATTTGGAGTATAATTTAATGATAGGAAGTGAAAAAGTTTAATTCTGGTGATTTTTGGAGTGTAGGGGTAAAAATCGTAATTTTACCACTCGCGGACAAAATTTGAGATTTTGAGAGAATTTAGATCAAATTTGACAAATTGGAGAATGGTATGAGTATAAGGGATGAAAAACATGTTTATGGGTAATTTTTCAATTTTTTGGGCAAAAATGTAATTTTTCACTTTTACGGGGGCAAAAGTGTAAATTTCAAAAATTACTCCACCGAGACTTTGGATAAGTCTGAGAATTTTATCTAAGCTATGGATATGTGGGACAAGTGTATGGTGATAATTTGGAAACAAATGGATGAAATTTTAAAAATAGACCAATAGAAAAGTGACACGTGGCATTTTAAAAAATGATATAATATTATTTTAATGAAAAGTCAGCCCATTTAAACCCCATTTTAAGTGATGGCCGGCCATAAGGAAGAACAAGAGAGGAAATAGAGAGGAAAGGAAGAAAAGAAAGAAAACAAAGGAAAACTAGAAAAATTCAAAGGGGAATTCACGTTTTTCGCCCGTTTACGCGTCTAACGGTAAGATTTTTTGACTTTAGCTTGATTTCCACCTTTCCTATGCCTTTGTTTCCATTTAGCATGCTTGAGGAGAGAGATCAAAAAGTGATATAAAGGGCTGGACGAAATTCTAGGGGAGAGAAATTGAAATTTTTAGGTTTTGATTTTTAGTTAAATTGATAGTTTTAGTTAGTTAAATGTGTTTAGAAATTAAATTAGGCAAGAAAGCATTAAATTTTCACAATACCCACCCTTGGCTGAATATGCATTGATGTACAATGATGATGATCTGATTTTTATTCTAGGAGAAATGAAGAGAAAATGATTAAAAAATGGTTAAATGTGATAGAAAAACAAAGTAGAAAATTTACAGAGTTAATGTCCCATTTTTGGCCGAATTTTTCAAAGAAGAGAGTGAGCTGATTTTGGTTATATTAGAGGACTATTGGCTGATAATTAATAGTTAGAAATGTTGGAGAGAGAATGGGACAATTTAGAGCTAAAAGGGAGCGTGTTAGCAATTTATCGGGTAAAGTGTCAAAAATAGGTTAATACTACGTTTAAGCCATTTTTGGCTATTGCATTTCATACCATGCATTAGTATAGGATTTAGGTCAAATATATAGTGATTTAGCATTAATGTGATGAATTGAGTAAATTTTTGCAATGTGTCTAGGAGAAGAGCCTTCCGGTAAATGCAAGGAAATCGTACCTGACGAGTAATTATCGGGGCGCCTAAAAAGCAATTAGTTTATACAAACGGTGAGTAAACCTATTATTATTGTGAATTATCTAGAGTTATTTTAAAAATGCTCTTTATGTATTTTATGAAATGAAAACGAAATTAAAACGGGATTTTTGATGTTTTAGAAATAAAATGTGACAAAAAAATAAATTGTGTTGATTATGAAATTGAGTAATTGGAGGCTGTTAACTGTCTTGAAAATTATATATTTTTCTATGAATGGCTTATGAGATATGAGTATATGTGGCTATATTTTATAAGTGTATTGAGAAATTTATGTAAGCTGTTTTTACTATGCAGACTGGATAAATAAATAAAAGCCACGTTATACTGTCGAAATTTTATTAAAATTGGTGGGTTAGTCACTGTAGTGACGGGTTTCCATGGACTACCTATTAGAGGGACACGGTAAACCCGGTTATATAGTTACTTCGATTGTAGAGGCGAGGAGGGTAACTCTTGGGGTAGTATTAGAGCTCATTTCACGTCGAACCCCCACGTGAATGTGTAACTTGGCCAACGTCAAGGAACGACTTGTTTTAAAAATAAAAATGTGTTTCACATGTAAATGTTATAATAACCTTGGTGGACTCGGTTAGATACCTCGACCAAGGTATCCCCGAGGATTAGTTTTGGCTTGAGCCTTGTTTTCTTTTATAAAAGACATAAGCCTTAACAACTGTTTTGGTAAATTACAAATATTTTATGGTTTAAGAAATAAATTGAAAACATTATGAAATGGTTTGTGATTTGTTGTTTAAACTTGCCTCCCTGTTACTCGCCTTTAGATATTTATGATAATGTCTGTTTACTCATTGGGATTGCAAAATCTCACCCACCTATTTTCCAAACATTTCAGGTCTGTGGTAGCTTGTAGTACCTTATTTTGTCGAGGATTCCAGTTGACATCTCTACCACACAGACAGTAGGTTTCTAGCACCAACACTGGGTGTATTTTGGGCCACTTGTCATTGTAACCATTATTGTACATTATAACTTTGTAAATTTTTGTATGCGTGAATTTATTTTACTTACACATTAGAAAAGATTTCTTACACGTGTTTCTATAAATATTGTTTTATATAAAAAAATGATGCTATATTTTAATCAATATTTTGAATAGTGATATTTATCTATAAATCCTTTTAAAATATTTTTGTCTTTTGATTTACTTGAGCAGGAAACTACTAAAAATTGTTTAAAATGGAATGTTTAAAAACGATTGCTTACCAAAAAGGCAAGAAACTGATATGTAAGCCTTGCGGGGTTCTGATTGGCATTTCGAGTAATGAGTGTCAATTGGGACGTCGCGACGGTTGCCATGGGCCCGAGGGAGGTTTCGAGTCGTGACAGTATGGCTCCCGCCATATGAATCCATGGACGCCCTAATAAGCAATTGTAGGACTGGACGATGTCCATGACTTGAAATTGGACCTCAAAAATGCTAGGGCCAATTTTTATCGGTAGTTCGATATCTCTTACCACTTCCCTTATGGTTTCGTCAAAAGCCCTTACAACCATGTGGCTGGTTCTCATATAGGACAGGTCTACAAGCAACTTGATTAAGGTAGAGCGAGGCATGACATTTAAAGCTGAGCCATTGTCGATCAAGACCCTAGGGGCATGCTTGGTTAGGGAGAATGGAATAGCCATTCCTCCCCTATTTTCATTCTTGAGATAAAGCTGCATTTGGTTCAATGGAATGGCTATTCTTCAGAATAACCATTCCAAGAGAAGCCTGAATAGCCATTACTAAGGCCCCCCTTGGTAATAGCTATTCCAAATTGTTGGGAATAAGAAAAAAAGTTGATTAGACAAATATACCCTTTTACAATTTAAAAAATTACCTTATAAAAAATACTAAACCTATTTTTTTCTCTCTCTTCCTCATTCCTCTCTCTAAAGCACAAAAGACACAAAATTTTTTACTTCATTTTCAAAAAAAGGGAAATGAAAATATTTAAATATTATTTAATATATTAATATTATTTCACTATAATAAATATTATAAAGCATATTACTTAATATTATTATTTGAATATAATAAATGTAACAAAGAATATTATTTAGTATTATTTAAATTTAATGAAGAATATATTTTATCTTTTAATATTAAATATTATTTAATTATAATAAAAGGTTTAATTATCTTCTAATACAAAATATTATTAAATTATAATAAAAATATGCTTGTATTTTGGTGAAAATATTATGTAATTATAGTAAAAGTTATTTTGATTTTATTGCTCAGAATATTTTTATCTTTTAACAAAATAAATTTTTTAATTTTAATAAAGAGTATTTATTTCTCATCATAGTTTTTTTTTGTTTTTTAATTAAAAAATTTTTAATTTTAATAAAGGGTATTTTTATCATTTACCCATTATTCCTTAACCATTCTTAAAATTATTCCTGCCAACCAAATAATGGAATAAGTAATAATAGCAATTTCTATCCTATTCCATTCCTATGAACCAATCTACATAATAGTTATTCTTCCTCTATTCTATTCCCTTAGAATGATTATTCTATTCCTATTCTATTCTTTCCAGTGAACCAAGCATGCCATAGGTACGGCGTGGTCCTTGCATTGGATGGTAATGTGCAGAGCTTTATTACTTCCTTGACCACCCGATGGAATTTCTTCATCATTAAAGGCAATGAAGTTCCCCACTATAATGTTTCCCACGATATGATCCAACTTTTCCACCGATATATCATGAGCCACGTAAGCTTGATTCAGGACCTTAAGTAGCTCATTCCTGTGTGCTTCTAAATTCAGAAGCAAAGATAACAGCAAGATACAAGCAAGCATTTTCGTTAATTGCTCCACCACACTATACTCACTGTGTTTGATAAATTTGAGAAATTCACCTGCTTCTTTTTTCGTAACAAGCCATTTAATCTCGTTATTCGGAGCAATTAGAGGTTCGGTGGTTTAGTCCTTGAGAAAGGTATTTGCTTCTTTCAGATCTTCTCCTTGTTTGGATTTTTCTTTTTCAACCCTTTCTACTATCTCAGGAGAATAACATCGTCCATTTCGCGTTATTCCTCCCACACCAGTCAGATCTGTAAAAGATACTTGCGAAGTAAGGGGGGCCATACCTAAGATATTACATTCGTAATTCCAAGGAACAGCCTTCTCACTCTTGTATTGGAACGGGCTAGAAATTTCAATAGTGATGCCACTTCCGACAACAGTAAGGGATGTATCATTCGTCGGACTCCTGTTTTCTTCATAAAAGATGATTAGAAGTTTGGGTTTATTCACCCCAGATGAACTTGATGCTACTTCAACTAGGGTATCTTCAGTTATGGTTCCGACTAAATCCTCTTCGCCTTTTTCATAAAATTCAATTACCTACGAATCCATCAATTCTTGCAACTTACAATGAAAGCTATCACAATTTTGAATGGAATGCCCAATTACCCCCATATGAAATTTGCAAGAATGAGTGAGATCATGCCCCAATTCCTTTGTGTCTATGGGTTTTGGAGTGATGGCATTTATTTTGAACAATGCCTCAAACACTTTATCCATCGGCATTTGAATTTCATCGAAATTCCTTTTCACTCGTCGAATCGTCTCTTCATGTATGGCGTTCACTGTCGAACTTCCATGGTTAAGCAAGGGATTCCTATCAACATTTGAATTATCTTTTTTAGTAAAATTTAAAAGTCCTGCCTTGATGAGCGCTTGGACTGTATGTTTTAATGCAGTACAATTCTCCGTAGAGTGTCCTTAAATTCCAAAATGGTAATCACAATGCGCATTCGAGTCATACCATTTCGGAAAAGGAGGTCAAAGTGGTTCTAAAGGGGTTCGAGCAAGGAGTCAATTTTTTATGAGTTGTGGCAACAATGTAGTGTAAGGAATTGGGATAGGATCAAACTTAGGTTTTTCTGGGATAGTTTTAGGTCCTCTTTTACCATTGTCAGAATTATTGGTTGAAGCTACCGGTCTTGGTGGTGGAGCTTGTGGGAGAACATTGGTTGTGGGGTAAGTTGGTACACATATGGGTTTTGTGCGATGTTGCCTATGTTCGGATAGAAGGGTTAGTATGGGGCGTACAGGTAATATGGGTTAAAGTTGTGGGTCTGTTGTCTGTCATGGGCAACTGCTTGTATATCTCCTTTTTTTCTCTTGGGCATACTCCCTTTCTTTAAGCTAGCAACCTCATGCCTTTCAATTTTTCCACTTTTGATAACTCCTTCTATTATTTCTCCAGATAAGACCAAATCTGTAAAGTTTTTCGTGGCGTTGCTGATCAAGCGCTCGTAAAGTGCAGCTCGGAGTGTGTTTATGAACAACACAGTCATTTCCTTATTAGTGAGAGATGGCTGAACTTGCACTGCTGTATCTCTCCACCTTTGGGCATATCCTTGAAGCTCTCACTTCGCTTCTTTTTCATAGTCTGCAATGACAACTGATTAGGGGCTAATTCAGTCACATGCTTGTATTGGGTTATGAAGGCTCTTGCTAGATCTTTCCAAGTCTTAATACGATTTCGATCTAGTTGTACGTACCATAGAGCAGCTGACCCAGTCAAGCTGTCTTGGAAAAAATGGATCAGTAGCTTGTCATCATGAGATTATGCAGCCATCTTTCGATAATACATAGTAATATGTGCCATGGGACATTTTGTTCCGTCATATTTTTTAAATTTCGAAACTTTGAACTTGGCCAAGATCAGTACATCAGGCACTAAGCATAGTTCGGTTGCATCCATGGTACCGAACCTATCAACTCTTTCGATAGCACGAAGACGCTTTTCCAACAAATTGTACTTTTTTTTATCTTTTTTATTTTCTCCTGTTTATGATGAGTCCTTTCTTAGTTTCTCTTGCTCTTTTAGATCGTCTAAATTCGGGACTTGTATTGGTTCAGCAGGATTTATCCCAAAATACGGCCCAAATTTCCCATGAGTCGGTTGATGGCCCATCGGGGGTGGTGCATTGTAATAAACGAATGGCATCACTTGAGGGTGGACCCTTTGAGAGGTTTAGGCATGTGGTGGAGTGAACTCTGGGAGATAAGGTGGATAATCCCTTTGGTTTCTAGTGTCTTGAGCTGATGGGTTTTCTGACGGAGCTAACTCTTCTGCAACTCTTTTTCCTTTACTTAAGCTTGTCATCAATTCCATCATCTTTGCTAACTGTTCTCTTATTTCTTCTTGAGCTCTTTCCATTCTATCCATTCGCTCTCTTTGTTCTTCTTCCATGATCCTTGCTCACCGACACATATTATGAACACGTTGGTCACTTGGCTTAGGTAGTTGAGCTATTTTTGGAACCTTATTGTAATCATAAACATGAATTAGATGCATATTTGATGCATGAATGAAATGAAGAAATGAACCCATTATCTTTATTTACAAGTGAAAATACTTATTGTCATGAAATGATGATTTATGCATGTATGAATGATTATGTACTAAAAGTATTCGTCACATGACACCAAACAACAAAGTCATCCATTGCATAAGATATTGTCTTTGATTACAATTCAGGAGTCATCTAGAAATATTCACTAATTTTATTGTAATGGCTATACACCTCATCTAAATACTTAATCAACTGTTGCTCTTGTTTTCCAACTGGAAATACCTGGCTCCTTAATATATCCATCTTCCAAGCCATGCTTCTCGCCTTGTAAGCCACCTCCCTCATTTGCCAAACCAAGTAATCCATCTGGTCGTGTTTCTCTATATAAGCTTGTTTGTAGGATTCACCCCACTCTTGAATTCTGGTGCTCTGTTGCTTGAGGTGTTCATATTCCTGTTGATAAGTCGTCATCACCCCTTCGAGCTCTTCATACTCTTGTCTTAATAATTGGATGGACTCTTGTTGGAATCGCACTTAATTTCTTAGTCCATCATTGTATGCTTGAAGTTCATTGTCTTGATTTTCTCTCACTTGTATTTCCCTTTGAAGTTCACTGGTTGTGACAGAAAACTTATTATTCAGGCTCTCATACTTCCTTTCCCAATTACTATCTATTTTTCAGATCTTCTTTTTTTGTTCAATTACTTCTTTCTTCATCTTCTCACACTCATTTTAGAGGTCTTCATATCGTTGCTTCCAACTGGCATTTTCAGCTGCAGACTTCTTTGGGCTAACTCACTTTCGAGCAAAGCATCTCGTGGTTCCGGATCAACTAGGCCACGCAGTGCATCTTCCTTCGGATATACCACATTCTTAACTCGTTGGACGTGCCATATCTGATATCCGGTAGTTACTTCATCAGTGTACCTTCTTTGGTCGACTGAGTTGGTTTTCTTCCAAGCTCGCGTAATCTCCTCAATCCTTTTCAGAAAGCCCGACTCTCTATAAGCAAACTCCAAAGTATTAAGTCGGTGTGTCATCGACACAAACTGTTCTGACCCAAATTGTCTTCTCACCATGATTGGGGCGTAGCTGATTGCTCCCCATGGCCCCATTAACGGCACCCAAGGTTCATCTCCACATTTGTACAAGACCAGGTGATGAGGCATCCACGGAGCTCTCCACGTTACTTCCACATTTATGAGTTTTCGAAGCCTAGAGATCCATTGCTCTTTAGTCCTATTTTCTAGCCATTCACTATCACAAAATTCTCTGATAGGGGCACTTTGCGGATGAAATGGCTTTCTAAACTTATTGACCTTGCATTCAAAGTGACTTACTATCCAGATGGAAAGAAGCTGTGCACATCCCACAAATCGTCCTTCCCTTTTTCTTCGACAATAATTTAGTGATCTGAGAGTTTTTGCTAGAATAGAGGGTGAAGGGTTGGTCTTGTTGATGACTTGCTCGAACAAATCTATAATTTTGACCTCTATATGTCCCAAGACTTTGGGAAATATCACTAGCCCATAAATTCCCAAGGCCATCACAAGTTGTCCTTGCTCGGTGTCCCGATGCTTCATGATATAGCTACGTAGAAAACTCCATGGGATACATTCATTATCCCCTTTTTTCCTTAGGTTTTGGTCAACTTTCGTCGGGGTAATACCCATCATCTTGGCTAACTTTCACCTGTGTTCGGTCTTTTATCCTCTCCAATATATCTTGTCTGGATTATCATGATCAATTTGTAGGAGAGTTGAGTACTCTTCGATTATGGGGACCATATCCACCTCATTAAACACGAAGCATCTATACGACGGATCCCAAAATTGCACAATGGCCTTCAACAACTGTTCATTAATATGGACCTTAAGGAGCCGGGCTATGTGGCCATATTTCTTATCGAAACTTGCTCGAGTGGTGGCCCTTCATCTATCCCATATGTCAAGCAAATCAATGAAGTCATTCGGTTTAAAATCAATGTGGGCCCTATCAGGTAGTGATGAGAAGTGATCTTTCGACAAGCAATTTCCCTCACTTTGTTGGGCACTCGCCATGTGCTGAGTCACTTCGTAGATTCTATTGTAACTTGAGGATGGCCATGATGACTCCATGTATGCAATTGGATCTACTCTGTCAACGGTTGTCAGGTGACAAATACTTTTCCTATATGCAAAATTATGATGCAAATATGCATATGCAAATGACAAAAAGTTCAAGTCAGTACTGTAAACAAGAATTCCAAAAGATGAATGAAAATAATTAATAACATGATACCTTTATTACTTTGCGGAGAAGAATTTAAAACAAGGGGATTATGAAAATTCCTTCATGTGTACCTAGTCAAAAGGTATATTCTCACGGGTGAAGCTCTACCTAAACAAAGGTGACTCTCGGTATTTTACATGCTGAGTTTGGGTTGAGAATGGAGCTAAAGGTTCTCAAATCGCTCCTCACTGTTGTCCACACGGACTAGTAAGGCACCGCGATCCTTACCCATTACAGGCTTCAAACGAACTAGGTTCGATCTGAGTGAGAGTTTTCACTAGCTTATGCGGAGGTTATCACCTCACGAGAGCGTAGCTACTTAACTCCCTCCTAATTAAAGACAAAGCCTGGGTGGAAGGCTTATGCATGAATGCAAGATGTGTACTGTGTGAGAAGGAATATACTGGCCTTGGACCAATAATTTCACACTCCCCTTATCCTAAATTTCCTACAATTATTAAAAACAGTGAAGTAATAATAGCAAAATAAATGAATGCATTAAACAAAAATATGCAAAATTGATGCTAGGGAAAACAAATTATTTAAGGCTTAAGATAACTTATGATTAATTAATGGCTTCACTCTCGATATTCCCCAGTGGAGTCGCCATCTGTCGTAACGTGTGAGTCCGGGAACCCGACCGCCAAACGTTGACGAAAATAAGGTTGTTTAGGAGTCACCACCAATCTTTTTTATCTAGGTGTGATTGGTCACCTATTAACCTGATTCTAATCGACGAAGTCCTAAATTAATTTTAGGTTCGTCGAAAGAACGAGAACTGATTCATATTTTTTTATAGATGGGTTCGGGAGTGCGATTACGCACCGAAAAGGGTTAGCACCTTCGTGGCGCCCGTTCCACGAACGATACCATTTAATCTTAAGTTATCCTATTATAGCCTACTTTTGATTTAATCCCTGCTTATTAACTAATTTTTTATTAAATTGGACGACTGATTTTTTTTATTTGGTTTTACGTATGCACATGATGCAAGTGTAAAATGATGTCATGACTTGTTTATTTTAAATAATGGGGTCGGCAATCTTTTATTGGAAAATCATTCGAAGATCATCCCAACGCTTTGGTAAAGTCTCGAAATTTTTATCACCTAGAGATATCCCAAGAAGAACTCATCTCTACAAGCTCATCGAGGAAATCCCATCATCGGAATTCCCGCCCTCTCAATAAAATAAATATGGCATGCTATGACAGTATAAAATGATGATATCTATATGACCATGTTTATTAATTAGTGGTTGGTAATAATAATATGTTTAATAATTTAAGATGATTTATTGTCTTATTTATATATTTATTATTATTTTTTTATGTATATTATTTTAAACAACAATTATTCGGACTAATGGGTATCGGAATATAGAATTCGGATTTATCCCGACACTTCGATGAAAATCCGTCTTGAACTCCGCACCTAAGAAATCCACTGGAAAGAGGCAACTCTTTGCCCTTTTTAGGTGAAGTTCTATCATCGGATCAACTCAAATTAATCGCTTGATTTTTTTAATATTTGTAATTTAATATTGTATTGTACATTCTATATATTTATAAATAGCTAGATGAATTTTGTAATATAAACATTTTATTTTCTCTTGCCTTTACAACTAATTATACTTTGTTCTCATTTTTTATTTCTTTTCATTTTTTAGACCCATTTCTATTATTTATTAATTATTTTATACATATTTCAAAAAAACTATGTACTTTCTAATCTTCCATTTAATTAATTATTTTTTTTACCTTGTTCATTCACCTATTTTTTTGTTATATGTTTATATATATATATATATTTATACATGCATGTCTATTAATTTACTACATCTACTATCTATTGTATTAAAGATTTTCATTTTTAGCTTTCATATGTTTTATTTTTCATATGCATAAATTTCAAACAACACCAAAAATAATAAAACTATTATAACACTTAAACAAGAAATTAAATAGCCACTTTCAGTAGCTCAAGCCCAAACCATTATTTAATGAATAAGTCCAATACCTATTGGGTTGTAACTAACCCACTGCTCCAAATGGGTTCAAGCTCCACTGGGTTCAAGCTCCACTGGGCTTCAAAGGCCCCCTCCAATTCGGTCTGGGCCCAAAGGGTCTGCTGCACTTGTTTTTTTCTGATTTGGGCTTGAATAGTCCAAGAATGCCTTAGCCCAAGGAGGAAATCAAGTTTGCTGCAACAGCCCACTTAATCCTCTTCAATGTGTACCGTTTTTTGCTTCCAAAAATGCTTCAAAACGACGTCGTTTTGATATCTTAGACCTGGGTATAAAAGCTTTTTTTCTTTTCTCTCTCTTCACTTTCCTCTCTCACTTTCTCTCTCTTGCCGCCACTCTCTTTATCTTCTCCTTAAGCTTTTCTTTTTTCTTTTCTGCTTATCTCTTTTTTTTTTCTTTCTTTCTTGGCTCCCAGATCTCCCTTCTCTCTCTTTCTCCCAGCTTCTTCCCTTCTCTTTTACCGCCGGCGTCCCTTCTCCTCCACTGACTAGATCTGGGTCTCCAAGACCCCTTTTTTTTTCTTTTTGCTTTCTCCCTTTTTACTTTTTGTGTCTTTTTGTTGTGATTTTGGTTTTTTTAGTGATTGTGGTTAGGTGTTTTGGCTGGTAGATCTTAGGATTTTTTTTGTTTCTGAAGATCTGTGTTGTTTTTTTTTTGTGTTCTTGATTATTGGATTTTTTTGAAGAAAATGGGTTTTTTTTTTAATATGATTTTTTTTTTCAAAATCCTCTCCCCCTTTGCTTTCAAAATCTTTTTGGTTCTTATAGAGTGTGGTTGTCCAAACTTTTGGACAACTAGAGGAAGCAATCATGCTCGGTTCAGCTTGAATCCTGGGTGGCCTTCAAGTCAAAACAAAATTTGTCGGACTGATCTCCAAATCTCGACCGTCGAAGGAGCATTTAATGCTCCTTTTTTTTTTACTGTGGAGGCCAGGTCTCCAGATTCTTCTTTTTTTTTTTTAATTCTTATTAGATTTATTTGTTTTTGTTTTTTTCTTATTTTTATTTTTATTAAATGGGTGTCTACATAAGGGTTGTTCAAAAATGATGAGGAGCAATCTTTTTTCTTCTTTTGGCCACATAGCTTATCAAGTTTATATTGGTAGATTTTGTGGTCATTCGCTTCTTATTTATGTAATTAGTTTGTTTATTACCTGTGTTCATTGTTTGGTTTTTTTGGCTATCTTGAATTCTAAATCATTGTAATATCAATTTGCCAAAAACCTATTCTAGTTGAAATGTTGTGTTGGCTTGACTTAGTTACCATTTTTTGGTAATCTGGTGACATTTGAACTTTTTTGGTTGATGTTAAAGTGAAACAAATGTAAAAAGCATGAGAAGAGTAATTTTAACTTTTCCATAAGCAAAGATATATCCAGGAGCTGACCCTTTTCTCAAGTTTGGGCCTCGACCTTAAACAACAATTTACAGTTCTCTCAAATTCCTTCCCCCCTCTTCCTAGTTATGATAAAGTCTAATATCCTTTTAACTTCACTTATCTATTTATTTAGCATCCTTCTACATGACTAGCTTGGGGTTATGGATTTTCTCCTTATATTTACTAGTTTATTATTAACTGAATCTTTTTATTCCTTTATTGTATTTCTCTGCTTATATTAACTTTAAGCAATGCTTTAGCCCCTTTCTGTAGTAGTGGCTAGTTGCAATGATGCGATATGGATGCTTGGTTGTTTTGGAAGTAATGCTAATTAGTTATGCAACCACTTTTATGTTAGGCAAACCTATGGTTGTAACCTGCCCTTCTGTGTCAACTCTAAAGATCAAATCCTATCAATACTTCAAGAGAGGTTCTTGGTAATTATTACATTCCACTTTTTTTTTTTTGGACTTCCTTCTAATTTCTTTTATGTGGTAACTTCATCTTATTGAGTTTTAATGACTTTGCTTTCTAATAGATACTTCCATATATTGTCTTTCAGCAATAAGCATTACAACTTTATGCCAAAGTAAGTTATATGATCTGACATTTTTTGTTGAAAACCTTTTCCCATCTTCAATTGATCTACTATCAATAGCTATTGATAGCTTGAAATTTAACAGAAAGTCGCAGCTACCTTTGGAGGTATGCAGAAGGCTCTTTACGTTTGTAGGTTAGTGTTTCATTGTTGCTGCTGCGAACTTTACTATGGTCTCATGTATTCAATTGTTCTGTCTTTGACAAATTAGGCCTTATAAGTGACATTATAACATGATATTAGTTAAAATTGATAACAGATGCAACAATTTAATGTTGTCTCAAAAAGGATTGTTCTGCATGTTTGATTGTGATAATTCAACATTGTAGATAGTTTGTTTCCTAATGAATAAGATCTTCTTGGCTTTGACTAGAGTAGTCACTTTAAATTATTGGCTAACATTCTTCAATTTGTTCCAAAAATGTAATGGAAATTCTAGAAGCAGAATTAAGAAAATGTGCAAGCAACCTAAGTTTGCCATTAGTGGAGGGGGAGTTCATTAGTTAGTAGATACCTCCGGCTCTTGAAATCTTCCGATCATAAGAAAATAATACTGTAAGTGGCCATTAATAGGTTAATGTTAACCTCGTCCAAACTTGAGCTTGTTATGTTAGTTTTACACATCTTACTTATGTATTATAGCATTTACAGTCGATTACACATTGTTTTAATGATATATTTCAAGTTAGGCTTGATCATATGGCTTTTGCATTATCAAAGACATTCAGATCCCTTATAGTTGACATTATGCAGTCTTTTCCTCAACATTAAAAAGTTTGATCCTTAATATTAATTTCACTGTTATAGTAATATCCTATTAATAATAAAACAGACTGATAATTAATCTCAAAGTCAAGTCTCTGCTTCTACATCTTCTCCCATGCTATTATGTTTGACTGTAAATTATACTTTGCTCTGCAGTAAAATTTTTATGGTGGAAAGAAGGATACAATTGTTGGGGAGGTGTGTTTTTCCTCAATGCTTGCATTAATTAAAACGTTTGACATAATTATTAGTTGCATAATTGATATGTATAAGGTGTTACATTGGTGCAACTAAATAAATCTTATATTGACATCTGTAAATTAACATTGATACCACTAGTTGAAATTTTGGAATTCTCAAGCATGTGCAAAGCGCTAAATGACCAAGTAAGTAAAGTATATCTATTCTTAAGATTGAAATTAGTTCTCATAACCTAGCTTTAGGTGATGGCATTAATTATTTGACTTGACCAAATATAAAAATGGATATTGACCTAATTCAATGTACAGGGTCTCTTCAACCTAGGCCAATCTCGCATTGATAAATCAAAGAGAGTAACACTACAGGTTGATGAAGTCGGCATCTCTTTTACACTGTAGGTACAAATTCATCATTTGAGAAAGGTAGACAACATTTTATCTTCTTGAGTTTTAATTTGTTTCTTGTTGTTATCTATTTACTTGGAAAAGGGAATTTGAAAAAGTTTTGTGCGTGCTTACAATGAGATTTAGGTTGTTGGACATCTATCTTATTTGTTGCCAAATAATGAAAGTTGATGTTAAAATCTATACCCAGAGTATCTAATTGCTTTAATATGTTGCTTTAAATTAGAGTATCTTATAATCTAATGTTCTTCTACTTTTCTTATTTTAGAATTAGCAAACTTGTTAGAACATCTTTTTTGCTAGAGCAAAAATTTGGATAAAGGAGCTTTCTTTATGTAAATTTTGAGATTGAATGTTGTAAAATTTATTACTATATACTTCTGTAAAATTTATTGTAAAATCAAAGTTTGATGATCAATATATACTGAAGTTTGTTGTAAAATTTGCATGGTTTGTACTTTATAAGTTGCTATTGTTGCATATTAAAATATTGTATGTATTGTTATGTATACTCTTTAATTGCATTTTTTAAATGATGCCATAGGTTTTAGGATTGCAGCCATATGTCATATGGTTGGATATTAATTCTGTTGCAAAATCATATAAAGAAGTGTAGCTAAACTTTTTCATACATTGGTTAAGGTTACACTTTTTTTAAGTGCAACCTTAACATAAGGTAGCAGATTTTTCACTTATGGCTATAATTTTTTTGCAGCCACAAATAAAAAATGTTATAGTGTATTAAGCTTAGCAATATAAGTTTGATGAATATTAATATTTAATTTTATTTTTTTAAAAAAATATTAATATTTAAATTATTTAATACTATTAAAATTAAAAAATATTTTTAATGAAATCATTCAATGTGATTAATATTTTTATTTATAAATTAAATAAATCTTTCTAATAATTATAACAAAAAATATTTTAATGATTGTCATTTGATAAATACATATTTATAAATATAAGTTTTGGATGTTTTACACAATGGATTAATATTGATATCTTTATAGTGTTATAATAAAAAAAAATAATGAGTAGAATTTTTTTTTTTGAAAATTAGAACTTACTATGATTGAATGTTTTGGAAAATATCATGATCGAATGTTTCAATTTTCATTTCTATTTTTAATTTTAGTGTGAGAATAGATAGCATTATTGTTTTATAATTAATTCTTATTTATTATTTTAATACTCAAATAACTTCAATAGTGATGATGGAAAATATTTTCTACATAAACATCTAAACGATTTTCGATAATTTATCTAAATAATAAAAAATATTAAACTTTTTTTATAATTTTCGGTTATTAATATAGTCATATATAGATGCTAGTAACATTTCATAAAGAAAAAGTTGACCCCACTTGATTTTTTTCTATCTGGCAACTCAAACCTCCACCATACAAACACAAACGCCAAGAGCACAATATCCAGAGTCTTCCCAATGTATCCACCCAGGTAAGATTGACAAATTCCACGTGGCCCAATGACACAACAATGGCTACCATTCCTTAGCCAATGACAATCCACTTTTAGATTCCCTCCAAATCCTACTACTGCCTTTATCCGCTCTTTCTCTAAACCTTCATATTCTGAACTTTCTCTTCTTCTAGTTAGCTCCCCCAAACAAAAGTTTCTCCCCCAAAAAGACCATGGCTGCCAACACACTCATGAGCTGTGGCATAGCCACCGCATTCCCTTCAGTCCTCTCCTCCTCCAAGTCCAAGTTCGCCGCCGCCGTGCAGTTGCCTGGTGTTGGTGCCAATGGTAGCCACCGTGTTAGCATGTCAGCTGACTGGATGCCTGGTCAGCCTAGGCCACCTTACCTTGATGGCTCAGCACCAGGGTAAGGTTTCAAAGTAGCTAAAATAGAATAATGGGTTTGTTTTGTACCTTTTAGATAAATGTTGAAAAAAGCTTTGTTTTGTGTTTTTCAGTGACTTTGGATTTGACCCACTAAGGCTCGGTGAGGTCCCAGAGAACCTTGAGAGGTACAAGGAGTCTGAGTTGATTCACTGCAGATGGGCTATGCTTGCTGTTGTAAGTTGATTTTTCACTCTTAAATCTGTAATTTTCCTGTTTGACACTTTCAGTTTTTAATGTACAACTGTTGAAATGTGAATTTTCTATGGTATAGAATTACACTATGATATGCGATTTTGTTAATTTTTTGAGCAAGCATTCATGAAAAATAGGTAACCTAGCTCTATGATAATAAAAGAGAGGCATGCTCATCTTGGCTTAGTTGAAGCTTTAGCTCAATTCTGATGAGTGTAAACTTTGCAGCCTGGTATCTTGGTACCAGAGGCTTTGGGGTATGGAAACTGGGTAAAGGCTCAAGAATGGGCGGCAATTCCTGGTGGACAAGCCACTTACCTGGGCAACCCTGTTCCATGGGGTACCCTCCCTATCATCTTGGTCATCGAATTCTTCGCCATCGCCTTCGTTGAGCACCAACGCAGCATGGAGAAGGACACCGAGAGGAAGAAATACCCTGGTGGTGCTTTTGATCCCTTGGGATACTCCAAGGACCCCAAAAAGTTCGAGGAATACAAGGTCAAAGAGATCAAGAATGGTAAAGAAAAACCCCTCACACTCTATGCCCTTAGGCATTTCCATTCTTCTTGTGTCACAAGTCATTTGAAAGTTTTCTAATTTGATAAATTTATGATTGATTTGTTGTCTAGGTCGCCTTGCATTGTTGGCATTCGTGGGATTCTGTGTTCAACAATCAGCTAGACCTGGCACTGGACCACTGGAGAACTTGGCAACTCACTTAGCTGATCCATGGCACAACAACATTGGAGAAATCATCATCCCCAGATCAATCTCACCTTGATGAGGGAATACCCATTTTGTAAAACTCCATGTAATCATCTGTAATATTGAATCAGAATTCCACGACTTTTGGTCTGCGTAATTAGGCTTTTTACAGGTTTCATTTCATGTGACCTTTAGCTAGAACACCTCAAATATTGTGAACATTATCAATATATATTACTTAAATTATCAACTCAAAATTTAGTCTAAACAGTCTTGATGGTGAAAGGGTATAAGAAAGGATTCTATACCAATAAATGAAAGGAAGAAAATAAACAAGAGAGGAAGAAACAAAGTAAACAAGGAGTAGGAAAGCTTTTATTATTTTTATTATTTTTTCTGTAAATATGTCAGTAAGTTGTCATTTGTCAGTTTCAAGGTAATGTCGATGCTGATGCAGCTGGTGGGGTGTGGTAGCAAACACAAATGGTTCCCCCAAAAATTGTAGGGTCCTTCTCACATGCAGATCTGATTAGCCTGCTCCCATAGGCAGCACTGCACTTGTTCTGACAATCAGGCTGGGAACACTCTATCACGATCTTAACAGCTTCTGCTGGGATTGGTGCTGCAGCCATGAATGTCATGATTACCAAAGCTAAAACGATAGCCATTGGCACCATTTTTTTACCCCTGATCAGCTCCATCTATATCTTTCTCCTCAAATTTGCTCTTTCCTCTGAATTTTCTAGTGATAATTAAGAAAATGTAATGATTTTGAGTGACCCCAGATATGGTATTTATAGAGTTAATTTGGAGGTTGTGGGCCCTCCGGCTTCATCAAGTTTTGGTTAGTAAATCCGGTGATTAAATACTTTCCTTTTCCAAAAAGTTGTTCCTATGTTTAGCTTTGATCCATTAATAGAGGGTAGGATTTTGGAGTTATTGCCTTTCCTTATAAAGAATCCGAACGTTAAATTAAATATATATATATATATATATATAATTGGGAAAATATTTATTAGAGTTTTGTACATTATTAATATTATGATAAAATGTATTAATTAGCGGTAATTAATTACAAACAAAGTGTCACGGATCCCAAATCAATAAAAGATAGATGAATCTTGGATATAAAAACATGAAACTTTCACCCTCTATCAAGCATGTTTTTTGAGTTGAAAATGTAAGTCCGTGATTTATAAGTTTACTTAAACTTTATTTTCCCACATCTTTAAGAGTATAAATATGTATCTTTTATCACTTATCAAGCATGTCTTTTAGGTTGAAAATATTGGCTCGTGATTTATAGACTTACTTAAATTCGATTTTCAAAGTTTAAGGTTGCACGAGATTGAGTTTAAATTCCAACGCATGACACAAAAGATCAACTCTCAATTTTATATACTAATTAATAGAAAAATTGATAAATTTCAACATTAGTCTACTCCAACAATTATGTGATTCGGTTCTTTAATCAAGATACTTGATATCATATGATAATTAATTTAAATAGATAAATTTATATTTAAAATTATGATATTCGAGTTTCGGGTTTAAAGTTTAAGGTTTAAGCCACGCACCATATGGGGTTAAATCTAGTTATAGATAATAAACATGCATGGAGTCAAATACAAAATCAATTGGGCATGTTGGAAAATATATTTGTGTTACAACCCAAATTGCTTGTCTAAACTTCTATTCTGTCTCTCAATACAGTAAATGTAAAGGCCTGCTCTATATGGGTGTACAGACCACTAACAAAAGCATTGTCAGGACTGAAAAGAGTGTGATGACTAGAGAATTCTGACCACATGAAGATGATTGAGAGGCCACATCTGTTATAAAGACATAAACATCAAAAGCTAATTAATCAAGCATCAATTCATGTATAAAAGAGATAAAGCTATCTCATAAATTTGGATTTCTGTTTTTTGAAAGAACAATGTCTACCTGAGACTGGATTTTCAGTAGATGGAGCAGCTTGGTTGTTTGGGGTATATAGTCGCAGTATGCTTTGTGAAATTGTTGCTGACATCCCAAGGTAAGACCTTGTCAGCTTCTTGACCACAGCTATCTCTTGTGTACTGCAAAAGGAGCTTAAATTTCTTCAGATTGCAGTGGAAAGTTTCTGTAACACAAACAGGATGAAATTGTGGAGGAAATCTAGAATCCTGCTTAGGGTACTAAGTATATGTTACCTTGGACTTATCAGGGGACTGGCACCATATTTTGCTGTTTGGAGAGCTTCCACTGAGGTAGCATTGGTCAATGTTTGCAATATGAACAGTCTCTCTTTATTTGGGAGAGAATTGCTTGCCATTATCACATTTGCAGGAACAGCTCCAAATCTGATCAACACAAACATTTACCAATTTGGAATCATTATTCTTGCTGAGAATGAAAGTGCAGAAAATGGAGAAGGTAAACAAAGTTGATGTTGAAAGACTTACGAGCAAGAACCAGGGTAATCATTGATTTCTCTGCAACCACCATCAGGACAAAGATACCTGAATTGCAGAAAGAAAGAAGAAACATCTTCAAGTTAAGTAATTAACAGGAAAGAGAACATGAAACATTGTTAAAATCCAAGCAGCATATACCTACATGAAGTCCCTAACCGATTTGCCTGACCAGGACTGATTATGAGGCCCCTCCATAGAATATAGCAAAACAGTATCTGCTTTCAGGAATGCTATATCACCAAGTTCCTCCACCAAACACCTGAAGGCTCCAGGGTCTCTGGAGTACGGGCTATTCAAATGGCAGGAGCCATTTTCATTTCCACATCCACTGCAAATACCAGTTCCTTCAAACTCAGAAGGAGCACAAATCTTTGAGAAAAAACCCGTTGCGATTTCGCGGTCATTCATCCTTTGAGAATCAAGTGATTCTTTTATATGGTTGATGGGATAGTTCCAACCAGCAGCTGTGGAGTAACCTCCATGGCAAGATTTGTGCCCCTCAAAGTCCATTAAACTGATTCCTTTGTTTCCCTGGCAAGCTTTTCTATTGACAACAGCAACAGCTTGATAGCTTCTAGCATGGTCACAGTAAACTTCATTTGCAATGGCTTTCATTGAGTAGTTTATGAATGCAGTATAAGCCACCCCTGCTTCCAAGTTTATCAAATCTGCTTCCCCTCTTTTGATTGACTCCAAACACTCTTGAGCTGTCTCCTTTTGAATACTATGAAGAAAGCAGATAAAAGAGCATTCAGAAAATAAAAAATAAACACAAATTCACTCTTTCCAACAAGATTAATCTAATCTTAGTACTTTGAAATGTTCAACAAGATCCTTAGATCAAACTGCATGAATGCATTAACCTTCAAATTTTGCTAAACTTATTATGATATGATTAGGCACCTTAATACCAATTAGATAACTATCTTTGGATTAAACTAATTCATTAATTATCAGCTTATTTACCATTTTCATTATTTTCTATTATGTCAAGTGCAGGCTTTTGTAAGTTAATTAAGAAATGACCTTAATCCTCAATCGACCTTTTAGTTTCTATCATTAACATGTAAATGCACAAAGTTGCTAATAGAAAACAAAAATTACCACTTCCACGTGTATCCATTCGATTGGTCCAATCCTCTGACCAGCAGCTGACAGTCCTCATACTCTTCTCTCACAGTGCACCACCTCACCATCTGCTCTCCCGCCTCTTCCACCTCCTGACTACTAGGATCAATCCCTTTAAAACTCTCACTTCCCTCCATCTCTGGCGCCGGAGCCACATCCGCTTCTCGACCCTTCTCAGCCGTCATAGGCGCAGGCGCCAGAGAAGGAGGTAATGACAGTGCTGGTGACGGCGGAGAAAGATCACTAGCTGTCGCCAGAGTCCCACCAGAATCTGGAGCCAAAGTATGGGAAGAAGCTGACCCTGGTGCCAAAGAGGAAGAAAAACTTGGCGCCGGAGATGGCTCAAAACCTGAAAAAAAAAAAAAAAAAGAAAGCAAAATAACAATAATAACAGTTCAGGGTCGACTTAACAACTTTCTCTCCTACTAAAAATTCCCTCAAACGCAACATACCATGGATAGGGGAGAGCAACAAGAGGAAGAGAAGCAGGGAGATGGAAAGGAAGGTTGAGATCTCCATTTGGTGAAGAGAATGGAGACTGCATCATGGGTTGTAGGGAAGGTTCATTACTTTTCTTATGTGTTTGGAGGACTTTAGGTAACGTTAAGACGAAGGAGTTGAAAACGAAAGATGGGTTGCTCCATTGTTATTTCTTATTCTTTACTAAATTCTTCTTCTTTGTTTGTTAGGGGGCTTGCTTTGGATCTCGACTTTGGAGGGTGACGAGTAATGCAAGCAAAGGGTTCCATGTTTTTCAGCATCTCATTTTGATAGTGATTGCTTATTTGCTTAATATTAAGTAAAACTCGTAAAGGTAAGGTTTAGCTTTATATATATGTGTGTGTACTTTTGATTTGAATTACTTTTTATTTTTTTAATTAAAAAAGGCAAATTTCAACTTTTTTTTAATGAGAGAATATAAGCGTTAATTATTAAATTAAACGTTCGAATATGTTGTTTTTTTATTTTTTATATATTTTTTTGTGTATTTGGATTAGAATACATACACAAAAATTTTAGAGAAAATGTAAAAAAATTAATAATAATATAAGAATTGAGTGTTTCATGTTGAATCTATGTTAAAGATCTCTAATATTTGAATGTAAAGTTTGAGCCAAATAATTTAAGAATAATATCTAATTTTATTTAAGAATTAGGATAAATTCCAAATTTAACAAATCCAAGTAAAGTATCGGAATTGCATAACAATTATAATAACAATAATAATGGAAAGACATAACACTTGAGAAAATTTCTAAACTATTTAAAAAAATTAAAATAAGTTTTTATTCTTCTATTGCTTTCAATTAAGCACAATCACTTTTATTTTGAAATAAATAAACTCTTATAATTAACGGTTACATATCAACATGTTATATCAACGTTATGTGACATGTAATAAGTGGCAGAGTTAAAGATTTTAAGTTTGAGAGGGTGAAAATAAAATATTTAATATTTGAAGAGACGAAATTATAAAATTTTTAAAAAAATAAAAGTAAAATTTAAAAATAAAACAATGAAAAAAATATAATTTTTGAAATTTTAAGGGGCGGGGCCCCTACAAACCCCCCTTCACCTCTGCATATAATAATATATGACAAAAATTGTATTTGGTTCAAAATAAAAATATAAAAGTTTGATTGAACAAAATTAAAAATAAAGATTTATTTAAATTTTTTTTAAATAATTTATAAAGTTTTTAAGAAATATATGATTTTTCATTTAACTTTGGAGAGAGAATAAGCTCAAGATCCCATAGCTTTATTGCAATAGAAATGAAAAGATAGCTTAACTTCAACATTCTTCCCTTCAAATCACTTAGACATAATATTTCAATCTCCTACTAATTAATCAACCCTACAATTTAATTATCACTAATTTCCAAGCAATGACAACTGTATGAAACTCAAACAAATTAAAAAAAAAAAGAAAAAAAATCCCTATACCTCAATCTCATGTGACTATGGGGCCAAGGATGCACATGCAAGGACCATAGGATTATTAATTCAATAAAAAATAAACAAAAGAACAATATTTATAAGCTTTCTTTATTAATAATCACCAAATGATGTGCCTTATGTCTCCATTGACTAAATCTATGATTAATTTGATGCACTCTTACAATTAACGAGACATAATCACTTTGATGCATTTACAAATCTGTCAGTTGAACTTGTTGTACAAAATTTTTCCAACCAGGTACGGATCAAAGTACTATCACCCTGATTTGTAAGGAAGAACATTTTGTTTTTCTATTCAATTTACAACTAATTCTTCAGGTATCCATTAAAGCAGGTTAAGTTGCTTTATTTTGTTCTTGTCATGAATTTACACAGGTAAATACCATTATGGGTTCAAAATTGCCATTTTCTATGTGGAATGGAGACATAATGGAGCAAAATTTTGATGAATTCAATAGCAGGGCATTGTAAAGAGAGAAACCTGATCCCTTTGAACTATCAAATCTTTGGAAGATCTGAAGTTATCTTCAGACAAAGTCATTAAAGTTATAATTTTAATGTAAAATCTTGGATTATATGCTAGCATTTCCTTGGGATTGGCATGTAAAGGAACAGGAAGTTAGGAAGCAGCTTTACAACACCCCATGTTCCGAATTCATTTTCTGTATACTAGTTTCTCCTTATTGACCAAATTATGAAACTCTTTCTAATGTCTTAATTCCTCTTGCTGTTTGGTTAGGAGCAAATTGCTTCTGATAACATTTCTTAAATGATTGATTCTTGTCTGGGTGTAGATGGAGCACAAAATCTACCAAGACAAGATACCGAGATGATATAATTGTGTTTCAATTTATTTAGTCTGCAAAACCAGAATCAAGTGGGCCTACATTAGCCGGTGTTATCTCCCATGCATACAACCTGTTCTGTTCAAGCTTTCTGTCATGCTCTTCCCATATGCTTAACTTCCATCAATCTAGAGTTTTCCTGGATTACCTCATGGAAAGCAAAAAATAGCTAAAGTAAATCCTTCTATGCACTTCTTACCAGGTTGCCATTTTTAACAGTAACAGGAACAAAATTAAGCTTTTGGGTCATTCTAGGTTCATGTTTCTGGAAAGGGTCCATGCCAAATTCTTACTTTATTTTTACCAAATGTCCCCAGGAGGAGCATTGTGGATTGAACTTTTGACAGACTTGTACTGTAAGAATTTGCAGTTGAGTGCATCTATGGTTTCTTCTACTCCCTTTTGATTTCCAATCAAACTTACATCATGGTGTCACTTTGTTTTTCATGTGCAGGATATCTGTTTTGTGTTTTTCAAGATACACAAGAAGTAAGTCAAACAAAAAGTCATTAGAGTGCACAATCTGCAATTCAATTATTAGGAGAGTAGCTTTTTGCAGTAATGATTTTAGGTTGAGATTCTTGAGGATGTAATTTCAGAATCTGGTTTAGAGAAACTTCATTACATCAACCTGAAAGATGAAATTTGATGAATCATTTAGCAAATTATACAGTTCAAGCAAATGATGCAAGCTTCTGTAAACTTGGATGAACTTACATATCATGATTCTGATGCTTAGATATCATTAAAAAATCCGAGAAACCATACACTAGAAAAGAAAATGTTAAACCAGTTACCAGTGGGACAGCTGGCCCAATGAATTTTAAATTTCAGTTAAACATTGAATTAACAACTTCCCATAAGTCAAACTGTTCCAAGTTTTGACTTATAACTAACTGTCTGAAATCTGAATCTCACTCACTTTCCCAAAAAACCAGTAAATAAAGATGGCCTCAAACCATTCCCATTCCTCACAATTTCAACTCCACCATCAAACTCCTCACTTCACCACAAAACTTCATATCCAAAAGAACCCAAAAACCGAAACACATGCCACCCCAAAAATGCTACTTTCTAACACCCATCTCTTCCCTCATTTTTCTTTTTCCCTTGCTGTTTATAACAGCTTCTGGCTATGGATCACTAGGCCCCATTGCCGCGGCTTTCGGAGAAAATGGCTTTTTTTGTGCCATTGATGCTGGTGGGAAACAAGAGATCATTTGTTGGGACAAATCCAACAAAACTTCTTCAGTTCCCACATTCAGTTTTGTTCCCCCCATGGCTTCTCTCTCTGGTGGTGAAGGCTTTCTCTGCGGCATTTCCTCCAATAATTCACAAGCATTTTGTTGGGATTCCTTGAATTTTGGTATAAATCTTGTTCCTCAAGCGTATAGATATAACTCTTACTTACAAATAGCTGCAGGGAAAACTCATGTTTGTGCTATTAAAGGTTCTTATTTTTCAAGTACTAATGATTTTGGTTATGTTGATTGTTGGGAATTTCATCAAACACTTGATAAAAACAATGTTACCATGGGTTTTGTTAGTGATCATTATGTTAGCAATATTGTTGTTAAGAATATTGTTTCTGGGGATGGTTTTAGTTGTGGGGTTGTTAAGGACAGTGGGGTGGTCTTTTGTTGGGGTCCCAAATCTGGCAACTTGGGAACTTTTAATGTGTCTGGTGAGTTTGAGGTTTTAGCTTCTGGGAAAAGTTCAGTTTGTGGGATTTCGAAGATGTCTGGTGAAGTTGAATGTTGGGGAGATTCTAGTGAGTTTGGGCTCCCACCACGTGGGATCCGGTTTGTTAGTTTATCAGCCGGTGCACAACATTTTTGCGGCATTCAAGAAGATGATCATGGAGTGGAATGCTGGGGAAAAAACATTAATGTTTCTTCGGTTCCCAAGGGTTCTGGTTTTACGGCTATTGCTTCATCTGATTTTACAACTTGTGGGGTTCGAGAAGTTGATTTGGTTCTTGATTGTTGGGGAGTGCAAGAGCAGTCTTGGCCAGATTATAGTCCACCTTTGCAGTTATGTAGCCCTGGTGTATGCTCTCCAGGGTCATGTGCTAGTGGAAAGTTTGCTTTCAATGCAAGTGTCCTTAATGAGGCAGAGCTGACAAGTTTGTGTGCTCAAAATGAGTTGAAGATGTGCTTGCCTTGCGGGACAAATTGTTCACACGGCTACTTCCCTTCAAGTATGTGCAGTGCCAATGCAGATAGAATATGCACTCCTTGCTCACTTTGCCAGAACAGCTCTTGTTGGGATGTATGTGGAGTTCCTTCTTCAACTAAGACTCAGCAACAGGAGCAGCTAGAGATAAAAAAGTTGGTTATCATCATTGGATCTTCTATATCTGGTTGCTTATTGATTTTGGTTGCTTCTTGTGTTTTTCCACGAATCATCATTACCAAAGGCGAAGGAAAAGGTATAATTCAGTGCAGTTTTTGCATAGGCAAACCAGTTGTGGAGGCTGATCCTGATCCAAATCCGCTACCGCCTCTATCTGTAACTACATATATTGGAGAGACCCAAGTGTATCGGCTTTCAGAACTGAAAGATGCTACTCATGGATTTAAAGAATTCAGTGAGCTTGGCCGAGGGAGCTTTGGTTTTGTGTACAAAGCTGTTCTTCCTGACGGTAGGCAAGTAGCAGTCAAGCGAGCTAATGCTGCTACAATAATTCATACAAACAGCCGGGATTTTGAAGCAGAGTTAGAAATACTATGCAAGGTAAAGCATAGCAATATCGTGAACTTATTAGGTTATTGTGCTGAAATGGGGGAAAGATTACTGGTTTATGAATATATGCCTCATGGCACACTTCATGACCATCTTCATGGGGACCTGTCGCCTTTAGATTGGGACCTGAGGTTGAAGATTGCATTGCAGGCTGCAAGAGGACTTGAGTACCTTCATAATGAAGTCACTCCACCCATCGTTCATCGAGATGTGAAGACTTCGAATATTCTTTTGGACTCTGAATGGGGGGCAAGGATAGCAGATTTTGGTATCTTAAGTGCTACAGACAAGGATTTAAGTGGAGATATGGCCAATGATGTTTATAATTTTGGCATTGTTCTGCTAGAGATATTGAGTGGGAGGAAAGCTTATGATAGAGACTTAACACCTCCAGGAACTTTTGAGTGGGCATTGCCTCTGATAAGGCAAGGCAAGGCAGCTGCTACTATCGATCGCAGTGTGCCTCTACCAAGAAATGTAGAACCCTTGCTTAAACTTGCCGATTTGGCTGAGCTTTCTTTAAGGGAAAATCCCAGTGAGCGACCTAGCATGACTAATCTGGCAAGTTCATTAGATCAGATTGTCAAGTGTGGATTAATCTTGTCATGAATCTTCATCTAGGATTCAAAAAATATTGTTTGCATTCTTCTGTAATTTATCCTTTTTCAAATACTTTTTTTTTTTTTTTGTTTTTGCTTATTCTCCAAGTCACAAAGTGAAGGAGATTGTAACTACCGCATATTCCCTTCTTCTCTTTTTCATCTGGTGAGAGTTAAAGAAGCTAAGCTTCCATATGATATTTGTCAGTGCATATGAAAACAAGAGTCTCTTTTAGGAAGTTCTAATTTTTGATAAATGCAGAGCTTAAGTTATTGTTCACCACACAATTAATGATTCAATCACTGAAATCATGTGTAATCTGAATCTTGGTGCAGTTTCTACTTTCTACTTGAAAAGCATATAGGCCTTCATTAATAAGCAGATTTACAAAAATTACTCAGTAAAAACTATAGTGTAACAAGATTGCAAAGGAAGAGATATAATACCCCTCTCTTTGCTCAACGAGAACCAACACCATTCCAATTGCAATGCGATCAAACAATATCTGAAAACATTAAGTCCACAGTATTTCCTAACTGTTTTATTGCTTTTAATCATCATTCAAATATATTAGATTTAATCATAAATTATGAAAATTATATTTATAAATAATAATTAAAAAAGTAAAGAATAGAAAAATATTGAAAGTGAGGCAGACCCACTTTTTCTTAACTTCTCCCTTACTAATATTATACCACGTTTAGTCGGACATGGACTAGTAAATTTAGGGTTTTGCAATGACTGGCATCCAGCAATGGCATGGAAGGCTTGAGCCCTAAATAAAACACCACAATTTTGTGGAGACTGATGGGTTAATACAAAACGGAATCAGCCTGGTGCTAGCCCATATTACTTATATCCACTCGAGTTCTTGATGGACTGCCATGCTACTAGGTGCAGTTTCAGTATATATATACATACATACATATATATATATATATATATATATATATATATATATATCAAATATGAACTCAAAAATTCAACCATCAAAAGCAAATAATTACCATTTTGTTAAAGAGAAAAAAATTATTGTCAAGAGTTTTCACATGATTTCGGGGAATGAAAATTGTAATGTTGATGTGAGATTTTGTTTCAAATAGAGAAGATCAATGGTGATCAGCATAATGTAGCACTGACATATCACTAGATGTTGACGTGGTGCTACCACATTGTATTTTAGATCCAAGATGTCATCTGGCACACTAAGAGGCTACCACGTGGCACTTTTTTTTTTTTTATCAAAATAAGATGTATTCTTGTTAAAGTTCAAACCAAGGCTTCTAGTAAATATGTCAAAACCTTTACCACCACACTTAAAACTTTACTAATAATTATAACTTAATTACTTGTGTTTTATTTCTTCTCTCTTTTTCTTTCTTATTTGTTTTTCTTTCTTTCCTCAAAACTATATCGTTTTGAAGTATTTTTACACTCTTAAAAACCCTAGCTATAAAAATCCTTTGAACCCTTCTTCTCCAAAAAAGAAAGTTCTAAAACGACGTAGTTTTGCGAAAAGAAAGAAAAAAATAAAAATAAAAAAAAAAGAGAGGAAAAAAAGAAATAAAGCATGAGCAAGTTATAACCATCAGTAAGGGCTTGAGTGCGGTTGTTAAGGTTTTGGCATACTTGCTAGAGGTCTTGATTAGCATTGACATCAGTATCGTAATAATTAATTTAAATGAAAAATGTTAAAGGAATTAAATTGAAATAATTCTCAAATCAAAAGATTAAAATATTACGATTTTAAATAAATGAACTAAATTAAAAAAGCTATCCTAATACAGAAATTTTCCAGATATTTTTACCAAAATTTTGAATTTATCACTAATCTAAAATACGATTATAGACTTGGATTGATATTTATATAATCTTTCCTTTGATCAATATACAAATATGTTTTCTTAAAAAAATAATAATAAAAACTCTTTTCTCCTCCCTTTTGATATTAATGGACTGTCATATTCCTTCCTATTCCCTAAACTAATCCCTCCCTCTCATTGAATATTGTGCTCAAGTTCATCCTAATGACTAATGAGTCATGACTTTGATTGCAAAAAAGGACCATGTAAATATCTATAAACAAAATATTAAAAAGGGCAACAAGAAAAGAAAGAAAGACGGGGACATGAAAGAATGTTGAATGACCACATGTAATTTCAAGGACACTATTACCTATCAGTTTCAACTTGAAAGGCTTTAAACATTAAATAGCTAAAAAGGCACAAAGACAGACAAAGCTTTGCTAAGGTACTTTCGATGTCTGCCTAATGACAACAATTTTGAGCTCGTAATCATGATGCCTCCCTTTGTTCCAGTCACAGCTGGGTCTCACGTTTTTTAAGATTTGTTTTCCATTCCCTCTTTTACAAAAGAAATTGAAAATAATGACAAAAAAAAGACAATACCCTTATATAATTATGGATAAATTACAAAAAAATTAAATGAATTTGTTTGTATTTTTTTTATTAGAAATTTCTTGACACAAGTAATCTGAATAAAATAATTTAAATATTTTTATTTCATTAAATTAATATTAATGATAAAATAAAAAAACTTGAATTTTTTAAAAAAATATATAATTAATGATAATAAATAAAAAAAGTTACGAAAATGAATTAAAGATAGATAATGTCCAATTTTATATCTCATCATTTGTTCAATTTTTATATATGAATGTATGTACATATATGTATGTGTATATATATAATAATTTTCTTTGAAAAAATCTGGCTTCTTTTACAAATTCAAGATTATGTAGTTGGTAAATCCTACAATAGAGAATTTTATTTATATAATTGCAAAAAAAATTAAATAATCAGTCGTAATTTAAATACTTATTTTGATAGACAAATGAAAGAGAAGTAACTTTGAAAATATAAGCTTTGGATAGAATCATATATATACTAATCTTAGATTATCATCTCTCAATTCTTAATGCACCCCATAATAAAGACAATAAATTGCTTACAACCTGTTGGAGTTATGTAAAGATGTATAAATTTTGATTTTGGACTCTTGGCTGTTTCTGTTCATATTCATGGGAGGGGTTTTATGATGATAAAAAGGTAGAGGAACAATGGAGGGATTCTATGGACTTTATAGGGAAAGAGTATGGACCAACTCATCTGAAGAGGGGGGTTTTCTTTTGATGTTCTTCTTATGATAGAAATATTACAGTTCTTATCTTTTTATGAATGCTAACTAATGATTTTCAAAAGAAAAAATAATAACAATGAATTGCTACATTCTTCATTCATGAACTTGACTTGTACATATATGTACATGGACCGGTCAAAACATCAATATAAATCATATCATTGTCATATGATAAAGTACTTAAACCATAATACATAAAAATGAATGTATTCATAGGTGTATAAATACACATATAATATACATGAACATGGAGAGAGAGAGAGAGAGAGGTAAGTAAGTAGTCAAAGTAGGGTTTCATATATAGAGAAAAAACAAGAAAAGAACTGACAGCATAAGAGAAGCGGCGGGCAAATATAATATAGTTATAAATATATATATATATATATATATATATACTTTGTTTGAAAAGAGGAGCAAACGTATACATGTTGGGAGGGTACAAAGAGCAATAACATGCGTGTTGGATTGGGTTAAATTCGAGGAGGAGGAGAAGGAGAAGAAGAATGAGTAAAACACTAGACAGATGAGTAAGAAGAAAGAATTTTCATATGTTAAATAATAAATAAAAAAGAAACAATTCAAAAAAAGAAAGGAAAGAAAGAGAAAAAGCAGAGCACATGACTGTCTGCCAGAATGGCTCTTCATCATCATAATTCTCACAAACAGATTAGTGTGTTTTGGTTGTTTTGAGTTTGTGCAGTTCGAGGCAGAGAGGGAGAAGAAAAAGAAAAAAGAAAGGGTTTCAAAGCTAGAAAAGAAAAGAATATGTATACAAGAAGAGAGTGAGAGAGAGAGAGAATTTGGAGTAGAATCTAACCGTGAGACATGCACTTGGGAAACAAACAGGGCATAGGGAGGGGAAAGGAAGAAACAAACAAAGGCAAACCTCTCCAAAAAGAAGGTGAAGCCCCATTGTTCTGACACCAGGATTCCCACACTTGTTGCTTCCAACACTCTACACGATAAAATTATCATTGAAAACTTTTTCTATTTTTAATATGGGGTTGCTCCCCCTTTTTCTTTTTCATCGTTTACCATTTTCTACATACAAGGAAAGCAAATTCCCTTTGCTTGCAGCCTTTTCCAGACATGGAAGCTCTCTCTCTTCCCCAGGGCTTAGTCTTCCCCTTCCCCTTCTCTTTGTTTTTTTCCTCTTGCATTCCATTCCATGATCTCTTCCCCATTTCTCATTTCTCTTGATTAAGGTTTAGTTTTATATATATATATATATATATATTCTTTTGTTTAATGTCCCCAATGCTAGGTCGTGTCCATGGAGTTTTAACTTTTCTGATGGTTTTATATACAGAAGAAGCATGTAGAAAGATTGTTGCTATTCCATTTCTTTCATCTGGCTTTCTATGTAAGTAAATGACAAGAGTCCCCTAGGGGTTGGGGGTTTGGTTTTTGAAGTTGAATATTAATAGAATATTTTGGGTGACTTTCCAACCACCTTTCAAACTACCATTACCAATTTTGCTAGGGTTTAATAGCCAATCGTAACCCTTTTAACTGCATTAGGCTTTTTTTAAAAAAAAAAAAATTGTTTCAACTATCAATTAATTCATTGATAGTTAAGGAATCAACTACTCCTTTTTGAGTAATTAATTAATGGTTTTAAAAAGATGCTTATGGTGCTATTTCCTCTTTGAACTTTCATGAATGTTCATGCCATCTCCTGTATATTAAACTAATAGATATTCCAATGTGGAAAGACTACAAAATAAAAGAAAGATTCATTATCTACATATTGCCTACCTAGTCCCCTCGAGATATAGGTTCTATAACACAAAGATCACTTAAATTATTCATATATACTTGAGGAGTTTAGGCCTGATATGATCTTTTTCTATATATTTACAAGCTTATAGTCTCATGCTTTTGTACATATGTTTTCATTCAATAATATGCTATTAGAATTTGGATAGAATTGTGTTACATGGAATTTTTGGTGGACGTATACGTGACAAATTTCTATACGTTTTAACAATAACAGATTGGATAAAATTTAAAACAAATTCAAAAAATTATAAATGAAGAAGATAAATTTTTTAAATTATAAATGAAAATAAAATATGGTAAAACAATCACAAATTAATGATGCAATTTATAACTTGAGTACTACTTACCATGCATACGGTGAAGTACTTGAACACATAATTTGAAGTTATTTATGGGAAAATTGCCAAATATTGGTGACTCCTTCTACAATTTTGCAAAGGTCCACTTTGAAAGGGCTGATTATCAAACATAGTTTTGATTTACTGTATACTTTTTGCAATCAATGACGGATTAAAAATTTTGTACAACGAGTGGTTAAAAGATAATTATATATATTATATATCACAAATTTAATACGTATAATAATAAAAAAATTAAAAACCGAACCACCACTGTTTATGACATTGAAATATCTATGGCTAACTTCTGGTTTTTTTTTTTTCAAAACAAAAGGAAACAAAGCAAAAAGCAATTGAGCTTATACAGTATGCCAATTTGGAAGTATGGAAAAGGTAAGTATGTGTAGGTATATATGGACAGAGAGCAAAGGCTATGATTGAGAATCCTGTTGAGTTTTGGATATGCAGTGAGCTTGACCTTTCAATATAATAGTAGCACTTTGCCAGGAGATAAGAAATATATATGTTTTCAATTTTCGAGAATAAAACCAAAACTTACCCAAAACTATTTGCATGACATCTTTCAGATCAATTATTTGGATATTAAAGAAACAAAGATTGGTGATCTTTTTTTTCTTCTCATCATCATCATCATCATCATCATGTGCATATGTTTTACTTGCCCCAGTATCTTTTGATTTTATTAAACTTGCCAGATATATGTTTGTTTTCTATTTTTTCCAAGGTCTGAATATCAACCTCATTTTATCTAAATGCATTTTATCACCCTTTTTATAACCATTTAACTCATGTTTAATTAGGGCATATTTGTTGATTATTTATAATATCTTTACAATTTGTCGATATTCCTAAATATATAAGTAAGCTAAACGAAAGAAGAATTTGTATTTTTTGCTTAGTATTATATATATCTGTCCCAAGATTAATGAGATTTATATAGTCTTTTTTTTTTTGGTGAAAAGCATAAGTATTGATTCTATTGCTTAAATTTTATAACAGAAATCTACCATAAGGAGATAGTGAAGCATAGCAGCACATAGAGGGACATAACAACCCTCTCTATAGGATATCTACGTATATGAATTATGAATATGATAATAGCTTATACCAGTTGTGTCTAGGATCAACCTAACTGATATATCCACTATACACTGCTCCCCATCACAAACGAGAAAATCCCAAAGAGATTTATATAGTTTAATAGGATCACAATTGCGTAAATAAGGAAAATAATATATACAACAACTATATTTTATGTATATTAATTAATAACATTATTTTTCAAGAAAAAAAATTTGAACCAAAATTTTTGAATAAAAATTATATGCACTTATTATTGAGTTAAATTAATGTTTAGATGCAATAAATGATGTTCTTTAATCCATATAATTAAATGACTTTCATATCAAATTGCAGTCTAATAACTTAATTTCTAATTAAAATAAAATTATTGTAACAAGTAAAAGTAATAAATTTCACCTACAAAAAGGTAAGAATAAGATCATAATAACATTTCTTTTTTTTTTTTTTTTTGGTTTTGAAGTATAGAATGCATGGAAAAATATTCTCTGCGTGATTGGGGAGAGTGAAAGCAAGAAATTTAGGTGAAAAGCCAAAGAAATTCTAAGGAAAGGTCTCTCTCCACTTTATATTGACCAAGAAGAAATCAAACCTGAAATAATGCATGCATGTGTAAACTGTATATTGCTGCTTCTCACTTTTCACACTCAACAATTCTGTTCGGGGAGTTATGAAAGGACAAGGAAAATTCATTGGAACAGACAAATAATTGGTCCAGTATGAGGAAAGAATAGAGCGAAAAAAGGAATATATCCTTTGCCCCATTTGAGATGGCCTGTGTCAGTTTTTTAAATCATCTCATGGAAATTAGAAACATATGAATTACCATAATGTTTACCCTCATCTCACTAAAATAATAATTTTCGTGATAAGACTATGTACAATCGTTACTATTTTGTTTATTAAAGATTAAGATACAATACCCAACTCTTGTTTTATCTTTTAACTAGTAGGGTGTACTCTGGGTTTGGTAACTATGAGTGTTTGAGAGTTTATTGTTCATGTTGAAATGTAATTATAATGTTATACCGAATATGCGGTTGGATAATTCATGATAACAGATTTGAATTGATATTTATGTAATTAATTTTAATTGATCAATCAATTAAAAAATAATTGATAGATGGATTGAGATATACGTAAACATAAATATTATATCTTCATTTTGAAGGATGTAGACTTTTAAGAAAAGTTTTTAAAAAAAAGGAGTATAGGAAAAAATCATAAAATTTTAATATTCTTTCCTCAAACATTCTATTTGAAGGAATTAATATTTTCTTTTTTTTAGAAAAGGGGTTGGTTTCCACCAATAGAATCCATTGGTAAAACTTGAAGTCATGTGTAAACCAAAGAACTTCTGAGTAAAGCCTCAGTTACAAGACCTTTTATCATTATAATCATCAATTACCGGGACAAAGAGACTTGACTAAAATAAAGCAGCAAACAAAGAAAAAGTATTAGAAGAAATTTAAAAAGAAAAAAAAAAGTAGTTAATTACTATTCTCTTTCTGTTTTGATTATCATTAATTCTGACACGCTACAGCCTTAGCTATAGTTTTTAGGTCAAAATTACAAACCTAAAACAGTGTAACTATATGTTAAATTGTACTACTATTTATGACATCGGAATTGCATTTATGCCTTGACTAAATTTTCTAATTTTGTCTTGGATACTTTGATCGATGCATGAACTGTAGGGACCCCTTTGCTCCCATCTTTCTTTTTCATTCTTTGGTAGAGAGAAAAAGCCCTTTCCCCATTATTCATGATCAATCAACATATAGTAGTACATGTAACAAAAGTTAATAGACATATATATATATATATATATATATGTGTGTGTGTGTGTGTGTTTGTGTGTGATAGGAGAAGTTATGTCATATCCACTCTGTTTAACTAAATGATTAATATTTGACCGACATTCGTCTTGAAAATTTCTGTTTGGATTAATATAAACCAAATGCTTTTCATATATAAGGAGGGGTTTTCTATCAAAGGTTCAAAGTAATGGTGGAAACAAAGAATTGATATATATTATATATTCAATGTGATTGATTGAATATGGAGTATTCAAAAGTACATCTGTCATGTTACTTTAAATATGCGTTCTGAAATGTAATAAAGTTTGAGACAAGTATCAAAGGAGAAAGAAAGGGTAATAAAAGCAAAAGAAAGAAAGATATGTTACCAAAAGAATAAGCAAAAAAGCAATGAAAATACGGGTTTATTAATTAGACTCAAAAAAGTCAAAAGCAACTCAAATTCAATGATTAATGTTTCTTCCTATCTAAGCTGAGTCTTGCCTTTTGGGATTATGTAGTTGGGGGATCAGATTGTATATCTAAATTTTCAAAGGCGGTGTCTTCTGTTTTTAGTGTTTATCATTACAACGAGATCGTTCATAGTAACAGATTTAAATTGATATTTTCAAAATTTTTTAATTTCTTTTTATTTTCAAAACAATATTTTAATGATTAAAACTTGATTAGACTTTAATTTAAATCTTGATATGGTAGAAGTAGTGTTATAAGATGAGGAAATTATTGGGTATATCATGTTATAGTTCAAAATATATGTAAATTTTTTTTCTTTCATATTTGAATTTCTTCAAGAATCCCATAAGATATGAAAAGGGATTTTTTTTTTCCTAAAAAATTAGCTAAAAATTCTAATCAAAATCCACAATTTTGATCATGAAAACTCAAATGTGAAATCATCCCTTGCAAGCAACAAAGCACTAAATCAAAAGAGAGAGAGAGAGAGAGAAAAGAAAAGAATGTAAAGATGTTGTGTATAAATTGAGTAAGGACATATTCCCAATTTCCACTCCAACAAGAGGCCAACATCTCCAAAGGACTGGTCCCCTTGCATGATTGTGTAAATTCTATGTACAGTAGGGTACATCATTTGGATCACTGAACAATGCTCATTAAATTTCTTTAATCATCTTATATGTTGACAGTCAAAGGAACAATCTTGTTCTTTAAGCATAATAACCATTAAGCAAAGAAGCAATGATGGAAGAGCACAAAAGGGAAAAACAGCAGACAAATACAAAAGGCATTCCCATCAACTTCATCATAGTAATGCTGTTAAAGATTAATAAATACTTGAAACTTTTTTGGATCCTCACCTAACGACTTAAAACTTTATGTCAATCCATTTCATCCTAACCCCCTCCCCGGCCCCCTCCTTTTTTTTTATTTCTGAATTCAAGTGAAACTTCTAGCATGTGAAAAAGATTTACTTAATATGAAATTTTAAATGAAATCTTTAATACTAATATTGATTAACAAATGTCATGAATCACCTCTTCAAAGAAATCTCAATTCAAAGTTGTTTTATTAGTAAGATAGCAGCATGTGATTCTTTTTTTTTTACTCAACAAAATCTGGTTATTTTATTAAGTATTATAGAAGTTGATACAAAATTTGGGCTAAAATCAAATATATAGTCAAAACAAATTATACAGACGAGAACCCATCAAGGTTCTATCGACATAAGCATGTCTAAAAACCAAATTTACATTATAGACCATGTAATCACATAATAAACACCTCCACTAATGAATCAACAACAAGGCACAACATTATATATTAATAATCTATTAAATATAAATTTATATATTTCACTTGAAGTGAGATCTATCAAATATAGTAATTAATCTTGTTGCTATTTTGGCATTGATTAGCATTATTACATGTTCACATGATTTTCTAACTATACACACTCTAAATAAAAGATATTTTTCCAGGCAATAATGACCTTCAACTGTGACCTAAACATAAAAACAAGATCTAATAAGAATGTGGTAAGGAAAAATATATACAAATTCAAGCCTGACAAAAGAAAAAAAAAGCCTGTGATTTTATTGTCAACCCTAAAATTCTATTGGTGGCCTTACTATGACAAAAAAAGATTCTCATGAAGATATTGACCATTCGTAGAAGGATCACATAAGGATAGAAGTATTATTGGAAAACTTTGGTTAGTCAGTCATGTACAAATGGGGATATATTCACAGTGCTGGTAAATAAGTTAAAAGTTCATATGGGGTTGAAAGTAACCATAGAGGAACAACCGAATCCAACAAAGAATCAGAGAAAGAGAGGGATCATATCAACTAGGTTGGAGAAAAACTAAGGTAAATATGTGGGGAGAGAGATGTTAAGTGAACCACAAAGTTATCCAACATGAATATAAACAAATTGCTTATTTTCTATGTAAAAAACAAACAGAGACAAAAACGACTTGACCACAGATGGTCAAGTACCACCTATAGACATCATGATTTCGAATCAGCATGGGGCTAAATTTGTCTATCCAAATATTAAATTCCATTCTTTTATTTTTTCTTTTGTATATGTCATGATAATAAGGAGTACTTTAACCCCTTGGAAGGGGAATTAAAATATGATATATATCCCAATTCTTGTAGAAATTCTCTTCCTCTATTTTAGTATTTCAAAAGAGATGCATGATCATTGAATCAAATATTTTTTACTTGAGGAAAAAAGCCCATGAATCGGAAGAAACAAATATGTAGTTTTTGTTTATATAGCTTACATCACAGCTATTGTAGGGATATTTAACTAAGCATATGGGGCTGGTTGGTGAATGGACATAAAGAACAGGAGAAATTAGGTAGCAGAGTAACATGGATTGTTCCAAAAATCTAAAAGGAAAATGGTCAAGTGAGAATCTGAGTTCATGAACAAAGTAGCAGTATAGTGTGTAATCAATTAGCAAATATAAAATGATGGTATAATTAAAAAGCAAAAGTTTAAAAAAAAAAAAAAGAAAGAGGAGGGGTGATGGTGGAAAGGCAAAGAAGATAAATTATGGTATTTTTTTTTCTTTTTTTTACTACTTTATTTTTTTAAAAAAAATAAATAAATAAATAAAGGAGATAGGAAGTGGTAGAAGGAGAGATAGAGAGAATCCATGTCTTTCCAAACACTCCCAGACAAAATGAGCTTCAGAATAGAAAAGCAACCTTTGCTTTAAGACCCAGAAAAGGAGATTTCAAACACCATAAGGTTAGCTTAGGAAATTGCGTGGTTAGTAACCCAACCCACCATTTCTCTCTCCCTTTTGCTCTCTTTTCTCTCTCTTTGGGTGTCTATATTTAGTGGCCAAGATGGGGAGGGTGCAACTCCAACCCCACATCTTCCTTCTTTCCCTCTCAAAAAACCAAAAAAAAAAAAACCCACAAAAATTAAGCTCTCACACCCCCCCTTTGCCCTAACTCTCAACTCTAGCCACTTCTTTGCTTGTTTTATGCCAATTCAAAGGGTTTGAAGAAGTTGTGGGGCTTTGGGAAAGTTGCATAAAAAAAAAAACACCCTCTCCCTGGCTCCCTCACTCCTTATTTGATTATGACCCAGCTTGTTTTTGCCTTCAGATCTCTCTCTTCTCCTCCATAAATACCTTCCTCTCACTTTCAGTACCATTGCTTCAATTTCTTCTTCTTCTTCTTCCCCCATGTGCCTCCAGTGAAGATATTGGAGATCATCTGCATCATCCCAAAGCGTGCAGTACTCAATGCATTTCCATTCAAAGCATAACCATGACATGAAATGCATACAATATACATATACTTATATCATGCACCATGCATATGTTTATGGCATCATCATGGCATCCGTGTATATATGTGCCTGGCTCCCTGTATGCCATTTGCAGAGCCCACCGAGCATCGATGGTCTCCGTGGATGGCGTATGAGGAGCCATGCATATATTCCATGTATATATACTTGTCCATGAATATTTTTCTTTTGCAGGGATTTTCCCTTTTTTTTCTTTTTCTTTGGTTTCACAGGCTGAAAGGGTACCAATGTAATTTTCTTTCCAAGGTATTTTTTCCCCTCTTCTCTGAAACTCGAAAGGTACTTCACTTCATCTTCCTCTTCTTCCTTTAATGATTGTATCATATTTTAGGGTTTTTTTTGGGTTGATGTGATGCCTACTGAGTATGTTGCCTGCCTGAAATTTTTTGCTCAGACTAATTTCTTTAAGCTTTTTGGGAAGATTTTGATTTTCCTTTTGTTTTTTCTTTTAACTTTTTTTCATTAACAAATGGGTTTGATGTAATATCCATGAGCCTTATATCAAATCACAACACTTGAAACGAGGAATCTGGGAAATATATCCTTATATTCATATAAAAATCTGTTGCTTAAAATTGCAGTGAAAATCTTAACTGTTCCTGACAACATGGAAGTTATACATACTTACATAAGCTGCCCTATCCATCCTGTAAATAGTTATTCAGTACTATACTCTTGTCTGATGGACCTTTCATGTGATCTCTGGTAACCATATCAGTGTGTCTTAAAAAATTATTAATTAAAATTTAACAAAATTTAAAACACCCAGTTCTTCATTTATTTAACAAAGCTGGATTTCTTTGGTGATCATGCAAATTAAGCTCCATTTATCTGCTAAATTTGTATCAAAACAAAAAGAACTCGTAAAGTTAAAAACTGGGTTTATTAATTTTTCCATTTTCCTCTCACTTTTCTTTCAACTTTGTGATTTTAATTACATGTAGCTTTAGTAGTAGAGCTCAAGTAAATTATATACAATATTTTTAAAAGAATAGGAAATAAAGATTGAAAATAATGGAAGTATTAAATGGGATTAGCTAGAATATAGTTTATCTTTCAAATTACGTTTGGTTAACATTTTCATCAAGTTAAATATATACATATATTAATGGTATAAAATAAAAGTTAAAACCCTATTAAACCTAAACCCTGGGGGTTAGTTTATTACAAGAGCTAGTAAAAGTTCATGTTTCAAACATATAAGAGCGTCTTCTTGAAATGTGAATGAATTCCCAGCTTTTCAAAAAAAAAAAAAACATGTAAGAGCAAGCTTCTCCAAATTTTTTTTTTGTATTAAGTTCTTTTGTGTTTGCTAGTTGAGCTAATCCTCTCTCTCTCTCTCTCTCTCTTCAAATCTCTATTACTAAAAAAGAAGCAGAGAAAACAAACAAATCCCATTTTAGCTTTAGACCATTCATTTGACATATATGATAGAGAAGGAAGATTAAAAAATATAATCAAAGTTTAAGCCTTTAACAAAGTTTTTATTTCTTTTATTTTTTTTATCTTATCAACAACCCAAGAAAGTTGGTTCCAGCCATTTAATCACTAGTCCTCCCATGCCAGAAGTTGGAGAGAGCCTAAACAAACAAATCTTTATACAATGAATTTTTATTTATATATATATATATTAGCTGCAGCCAGGTATGAAATGTGAATAAAAGGCTTACGTTTGTGTATATGCACAGCACAGACAGGTTTAGGGATAGGCTGGCTTCTCAGCTCATATATCTCAGGTTGGTTAGATTCTCCTCTCTAGGTTTTAGTCTTTTCTCCTTTTCTTTGTCCCCTTTTTTCTATATCTTTATCAGTCCTTCAAGAGAAAAAAAAAAAGAAAGAAAAGAATGGATTCTGGGGGCAAAAGTAAAGTTTGTGAAAAGCAGGTGCAGAGGATTATGATCATGGGTGGTGGGGGAATCTGATGCAAAAAAGAAAGAAAAAATAAAGAGAGAGAATAAATTGGACCACCCGCCTCACTTCCTCAGGCCTCAAAGTCTTTCCTTCTGATTGGCCAATAGGGAATAATGCTATACGGTCAAAGCAGGTCAAAAAGAACATTGGGTCAGGCAGAAACGAAGGGACCATGTTGGAGAGATCTCCTGAAATCAATTAGTAGCTAGTTTTAATGATTTCAATTTATCATTCCAATTTTTTTTTATTCACAGCCCTAATGAGAGAACATTCTCCTGGATTGATCAGGGCTTTGCAATTGGGACTATGAATTTTAAAATAAAAAAGAAGAAAAAAAAAGAATTCCCTATTAGGCAACCTATTGGAGGGCCCCCTAGTCTTCAATGTGTTTTGCTGTTTCAAGTTCCACTTTTCATCTTTTAGAAAGCAGATTCTATATTCTTTTTTATTTAATACAATATAAAATTCCTATATCATGGTGGGTATTTTGAAAGGAATAAGAAGGGAATTATTTATTTATTTATTTTGGGTACGAATTGGTTTGGGAGAATTATCTTTGGCTCTTCAAATGATTTCATGTCTCCAAAAGAAAATTTTGAAAGGCATGATTACATGCATTTTCTATTGGGTGACTTTGTTTGTACTAAGGCAGGCACATCTACATAATTGCCTGTCTTATCAATAATTGGGTAACTCAACATGAATAGTCCAAAAGCTTGTTGATTTTTACCAGGAATTTGAGATCGATTTTTTTTTCTTTCTTTATAATGAATTCTGCAGCCCTTTTTGTTCTTTATTATACTTTCTTCTTTTGATCACATGCAGGTAAAGCATAGTACCATATGTCACATAATGGTTATCTGATCTCAACAGTAAACAAGAACTATTGGAATGTACTCATGTAGTTTTTCTTTAATTTAAAAAAAATAATAATAAAAACACTGATCAGTTTCTCATTAGTCAGTAATTACTCATTACAAACAGGATAAAGCTTATGGGACTGGACATGCGTTATATGTAAAGTCAATGTTTTAGGCTCAAGAAAAGTACCCTAGCCTTGTTCATAGGTTCACAACTGTATTTGCATCCATACAGCATAAATTTATTTACAATTTGGGCAGAGATAAATAGAATTAAAGATATTAAGTGGCCCAAAAATCTCTTAGTTTTGGAAGTAGGGTTTCTTCTCTCTTCTCACTTAAATCATCCCTTTCTTTCTTAGCTAAAAGCCAAAAAAATTTCAACCAAGTAATTAATATCTGAATAATATTTGGTTAGTCACCCAATCCACCTCCAAAATTAGAGAACCAGGCCAGAATCCATTAAGTTTGACTGAATGAAAAGTGAGTAGGAATTGGGGTAGAGAATTATGCACATTAATCAATGATCACATTTTTCATATTGAAAGAAATTAAAAGTTTACTTGTTCCTTCAATCTCCTTTGGCAGCTTCTATTTAGAAAGGTATATATCCCGCTGCTTAGTGCTTTTTGGGTATGAGCATTTCCAATTCTTTCCCCACCCAAAAAAAAATTTAAAAAGAAATGGTGTCTTAATTTTAAAAAGTTGCCCTTTTTTCTTGGATACCTCACTTGTGGAAAGTAGCTTAAATATGTGTTAATAAGCTGTAATGATCTGTATAAGTACGGATATTGAAACACTTTCTGATTGCTGAAAATGGTCATATTCATACATTATATTCTTAAATTTTCTTAAATTTTCATTTTAATAGATTTATTACTAATATTAATAAAATTTATTTAATTTATAAATATATAAAAATATTATCTGTATTGAACGACTTTCATTTAAAAATGCTTTTCTTAATTTTAATTATTATGTATATAATTATATTTTATTTATAAACAATTAACTTTACACTTTATAAATATTTATATTTCATATATAATTATTATTTAAAAAATAAAATACTAGTACATGATAATATGCTAGACGTAGTAGAAAACATTCATCAACAATAGTTAAGAATAAAAGAAAGTGTGCTCATTGTCTTTGCTATTTCAATGTTGTCTAATTCTTACTGTTAGTTGATTGATTGAGAGTTATTCGACTAATAGTTAATGGAGAGTCCTCAACCCTAAGATTGCTCCTTAGAAGCTGAGTGTATAGATGTTGCAAACTGAGTTTGTATACTTTCAGAGTAGCAGCCATATGACTTGACTGATCAACTAGCAAAAGATGGGGTCAGCTACTTGTTTCTAACATGACAGGACTAACAGGGAAGGGGGTTGGATAGAGTATAGATGTAAAGAGTATAGTTGTTAAATCGATGTACGTATCGTGTATTAAAATTTTATTTTTAGTATCGAGTATTATATTTTTAAAATTAATTATAAATAACATTTATATATGTAAATAAAGAAAAATTGAAAAAAATTATATTTTTTAATAGAATTGAAGATTCTAGGATGTAAATTGAAAAGATGATAATTTTTTTAATTTAAAATTTTAACATATTTCTTAATAATTTAGATTTTTAAATAAAATATATTTTTTATATATTAATTTATTAATTAAAAAATAAATACATTTATCATGTTAAAATTAAATGGAAATTTGATTTTTTAGTATTTTTTTGTTTAAAATCTAAAGATTGAAACTCATAAAATATAATTTTTCATGTTTCAACTCAAAAAAATAATAAAAAATAAATTTTTAATAATTAATTACAATTAAACTTATAAAAAAGTGTATTGACTATATCATATGATACGTTCTCATATCGTATCATATATCGCGTATCATATCATACACTTTCGATATTTGATCAAATGCGATATAGTTATAAATATGTATCATTTTTTATCAATATCGTAGCATATTGTACGATATGTATCGCTTATCATACGATAATGATAACTATAGTAAAGGGTGTATAGGTGGAGGTAATAAGCTTGGTTATTATGATGGTTTAGAGGCGCTGCCATTCCTATTTTCATTGAATATAATCAGCCTATTTTTCAAAGGAAAAAAGGGAAATGGGAGGGCTTAACCTATTTTTATGAAATAATTAAAATACAAAAATTGAGCTTAATTATTATTTTTTCTGTCAGATCAAAGATGAACGTTTTAATTAGCTTTAACTCCTCGAAAATGCATGTTTCTCTTTTTTAGTTAAAATGTTGGAGATCATTCATGAGCAATGGAATCTAAACATCATTTTCTTTGATGCTTAAAACTTCAAAACCTTATTTGGTTTGATTCGTACACCAGGGCTTAAGTTATGTATTGTTCTTAGGAATGATAGATCCAAATTTCCTTTTTGTTTTCAGTACTCATTTGTCATTAAACCTTGGAATTCGTATCAAATCCCATTTAAATCGTGGGGTTTTGGCAGGATGCGGCGGGGTTTTGAGGAACCGTGTGAGGGGGGGTCGGTTGTGGGACTCTTATTTGGACCCCTTCGGACTGCAGGATTCCAACCATGCAGAGTTAATAGCTATCAAACATGCACTGCAAATGTTTGCTTCCTCTCCTTATGTTGGCCTTAAAATGATTGTAGAGTTGCTTTGTCATGTGTTCGTGAGCCACCAGGAAGGCCATGAATAGAAAATTATGATGATATTATTGGTAATTGCTTACAAGTGATTGAGATTATGACTCAGAGGAAGGCTGATAATACCTTTTGCTGATTCATTGACCAAGTTCGGTGGGGAAAGGGTGCTATTTCGTACGGTTCTCTGCCTCATTGGGCATATTGGACTTTGTTGCATGGGGAGGATAATATGGGCTACTTGTTCTTATACCTTGTTTCTAGGTTGTCTGGGGTTTAACTATCTGTGAGATGCCATGGGTTACTTTGTTATCGTAGGATTACAATCCTGTTGGGTGTATAGGGGTGCTGTAGAATCTGGTGTTATGATATGGCTACTTGTTATGTTCCTTTGAAGTAAAAAACATCCATTAAAATAGCTTCAGAATGTGGATATATATAGAAATACGAATACTAATAGTGTTGCTTGGAATATTTCTCCATGTATATTGAGTATAAAGATTTATTATAATGTATAAAATCGGTGGTGAATTTCCACAAAAATTAACATTGGTATTTTGGGTTTGGCCCCAAAAAACTATTTACAATCTATCATGAGTTGGAATAAAAACCAAAAAAAAAAAAAGGAGATAACTAAGGAAAATCAATGTAAAAATCCTAGTTGATTTATCTAGTATGTAACCGAGGGCTTAACATTCTGGTATAGCTTGGTGATGAGGAACGTCTGTTTCCTATTTTGACATCCATGATATTGGTGATGAGCCCTGGCTTTGATATCTGCAAATCATCCATGTCTATTCCATCGCACATCATCTTAATCGCCTTCGACATGTAAGGCCGAAGCCCACATTTCTCTTGCACACACAGCAACCCCACCTTGAGGAAATGAACAACTTCTTGCTCTGATGAGATGCTCCCTTTCAGCACAGGATCCACCAGCTGCAGCAGCTCGTTTGATTTGTACATCTCCCATGCCTGCATGCATGCATTGAATTAATCAATTAAAGCATGATTTAATTTCATTACAGTATTTGTTCTAATAATCTGTTTGCTTTTCAGGACAAATCAAGCTTGTGAACATGCAAATGTCTAATTGATGGCGGCAATTGGTGGATGAGCAACCAATCGGTGAGACCCCACGAATGAATGGACAAAAGAATGGTCACTGATTTCACCTTTACAAGATTTTGCTCAGAAGTCTTCATTGCCATATCTTTCTTGTATATGTAAAATGTGGTCAAAAGTCACTTTATTGACAAAGAAAATTCAATCCACTATGTACATTACGACTGCAAAAAAATTTGGACGGTGGGCAGGTATATATATCATCATCAAAAGGTTTGTTAAGGTGTCATCCTCTCAACATAATACATATATATATATATATATATATAATAAAATTGTCCCATTAATTAATTAACATGACGCAATTTATAGGATACTAGACTTGTCCCTTTGTCCCTCTTAATTAAGAGAAAATTAATTTAAGGAAATGAAAAAGAAATGAAATTACAGAGTTATTGAAGCCTGGTCTAGAATTTGAGGTTGTTGCTAGTGGGTGAGCCCTTTCCACTTCCGTTTTGTGCTTTTTTAATTATTCTTTTTACTAATGTTAATGTATTTTTGGTACAATATATGTATATGAATAAATAAATAAATAAATATAAAGAAAGAGAGTAACACGAAAAAATAAAAATAAGAGCTAGATCTGCATATATAAAAAATCAATCATTGTCATAGACAGATATAAATTTAATACAACATAATAATATATCATAATAATAATAATAATGATATAAAATTGAAGCTCCCTAACTACTTAATTATTATATTCATATGCACCAGAGCATTTAACTCATTAGTTAGTGCATGATCCTCTACTTAAAGAATAAGGTTCGAATCTTCCCTCCCTTAATTATAAAAAAAAAATTATTATATTCATATATTTTGATGAAAAAGTAAAATAAGTTATTGGTTTTTTTTAATGGTATAACAATATACTTAGAATTGAGAAATTACAAATAAATGTTACATTTACCTCCTATAAAAATTTAACGAATGAATTATCACTTTTTATCGTGTAATTTTTTTTTAAAAAAAAAGCATTGAAATCTGTATTAATAAAAATAAAAATTTACAAAAAAATGTCAACCAAATCTCTAATTTTTTATTAGACAGAAAACTAACATTGAGTATTGTTTTCAACCTTTCAATTTATCTCTCATAAATGTAGAAATAATTAAGAATGTATACCTTCTCAACGAGGAAGAACTCTCCTAGTTCTACATCGAAGTCTATTGCTGTTCGTCCACTCACGATCTCTAGAAGTAACACTCCGAAACTATAAACGTCTGATTTTCGTGTCAAGTGTCCACTTACAGCATACTCTGGAGCAAGATACCCACTTTGATACAAAAGCGAAAAATAATTAAAAAAAAAAAGCGTTAATTAGAAACCCTTTTATCTAAAATGAAAAAAGAAAAATAAATTAAAGTCTTTTCTGAATTGAAGAGAAGCTTAATCTCGAGCCACTCTGTTCCAAGAGTAAAGAAAATTCTCACCTGCCCTAAATGAAAGTTGTCACATTGACTTTTTTTTTCTTTCTATTTTGGCCGACATTAATTTAAATATTTTTATTTCAATTGAATTTTGAAAAATTATATATCTGAAAAAAACTTGGTTCAAAGATTTAAATAAAATAATTTAAAACAAAAAAAGAGTTAAATAAACTATGACAACTTTCATGGGAAAAGGGGGAGTAATTGAAATATTGCTTACAAGAAGAGATACTTACAATGTTCCGGCTACTCCTGTACTAAGGTGAGTGACATTCTCGGAAAATAGTCTTGAAAGACCAAAATCTGAAACTTTGGGAGTGAAATTTTGATCTAAGAGTATATTGCTAAGTTTGATATCTCGATGCACAATATGTGGCTTGACCTCCTCATGAATATAGGCAAGGGCCTGAGCAATCCCTAGAGCAATTTCTTTCCTTGATTTCCAGCTAAGGTTTGCTCTATTTTTCTCCCCTCCTAGCATATATAGAACAACATTTTTTACAAAAAAAATCAAACAAATGCATATATTAAGTCATTGCAGTATTCTTTTAACAATATGGACTTTTTTTTTTGGTTCAATCGGTAAAATATGAAGCTGAATTTGGATAGAGATTTTAAATTCGAGGGATCATCAAAGATTTACTTTATTTTGTACTGTTCAAGCCCAACGGGCTTCTCTATGTATGTAAAAAAGAGAAAGAAAAGAGCATACCTAGCAAGACCTGAGCCAGGCTATTGTTTTCCATGTACTCATAAACAAGAATTCTAGAGGGTCCATCAATGCAGCCACCATGGAGCTTAACAAGGTTTGCATGGCTTATATTGGATAGTGAGACTATTTCAGACATGAATTCCCTGTCTCCTTGCTTTGATTCTGCTGATAACACTTTAACAGCCACTGTTCTTCCATCTTTGAGCCTCCCCTGTAATGTCCAAATCACAACAATATTGTTAGCCAAAGCAAGCTTACGTTTGAAGTCCATGAGAGTGGAAAGGTTCCAGCCCCACCAAGGCGGCTCAAATAGAAAAATGCAAATTTTTCTCCCTCTATGTCTATGATATAATTAAAAAAAATTCCACAATAATATGATATAACCAAATAATACCACTAATTATACCCAATAAGAATGTGATTAATTAATGAAAACCAGCTAACAATGATATAAAGTCAATTATATCAGGTCAGATGTAAGTCCGACAAATAAAATCAATTGTGTTATGATAGGTTAGTTATAATGAGGTAAGTCTGGAAAAAAAATAAATTTGATATGATTTTAAGTAATGTATATAGGTATTTGTCATGATTATAAGTTCTTTTACATTTGTGTAATCTCAATTTAATTAATATATGAGATTTTCTTTTTTAAAAAAATAAAAAAATAATGAATTTTAGAAGAAAAAAGTACGAAAAGGGAGGAAAACTACCTTATAGACAGAACCAAATCCACCTTCACCAATTTTATTGGAAGATCGAAACCCATCAGTGGTGATTTTCAATTCATCATACAAGAAGGCATGAAGGTTTCGAAGAGTTTGAGAATCTGGAGCCATGAGTAGTTGGCCAAATTAACAAACTATCGCATAATCAAACTCCCAAATTGATAAAATAAATAATATTATTTTTAAAAATAATCAAATAAAAAATATAATTGATGATGTGACCCATGAGGCATGAATAACATATACATATATATATATAAAGTCAACTTAAAAAGATATAAAATATTTTAAAATCTAATAATAGAAAAAAAAAATCCTGTATGTATATTTATTGCTATTAGAAAAAGGCTGCATTCATTCCCCTTAGACATTGCACCAGCACCACTATAACATTTATTGTTTTGGCCTATCCTCTTACTTCTTCCACTCTCAAGTATTAATCTCAATGGTTTGAAATTTAATAAAAAAACTTGATGGAATATTATATATGTATATATATATATATATGTAAATTACATAAAATATATATTTATATAATGTTATTGGATAAGTGCAATATTTGCATTCTTGGGACTGATAAAGTTGAATGTGAACCCAGGTTGGATTACAAAAAGAGAAAAGGAGGAGGAAATTTTGACATTGTATACTCTTATAATTATATATATTAGTTTGAAAAAAAAAGAAAAAGAAAAATATCCAAGCTAAGATATATATAAGAAAAATATGAAAAGACTGAAAATATGGATAAATTGAAACTCCCATAACCTACCTTGTTCGTTATGATTCGAAAACGATTTTGATGAAGAAGAAGAAGAGAAAGAGAAACAATTTAAGCTTGAAATGCAAAAATTCATGATCACTCGAGCAATATATTCGATATATCTTTAAATATATATATATTGGATTTATGCACTCAAGCTTTCATCTGTATGATGATCCATCAGAATTCTTGGAACATCAAATGGAAAAATGGAAGAGAAAAACGATGAAGAGAGATATCAGTTTGAGGTTAAGCTAAAAACCCCTTTATATATGGCGATCATTGGAGCAAAAATATTAATTTCTTTTCTCCACTTGAATACTTTTAATAAGTGCAGTCCAGTCATCAATAGAACCTGGGGTGATGCAATAAATGAAAGGCAAGAATTAGAAGAAATCCCTTTTATCAAATTTGGATGGCTGAGATCATTCTATCTTCATTTTGTCACTTGCGTTTAACACCCTTTGATTGCATTCAATCAACATTGGGGAAGTGGGGGGGGGGGGGCGGTGGAGGGAGGCGGCAGCTGTCTACGTTGATATACTTGATACTCTAGTTTGATTTTAATTTTATAATTTCATTTAATTTTTTCAGTATATTGACTTCCTTGATGGAGACCAAAAATAGCAATAACCAATGACACAGTATAAGAAAGTCTAAATATAAGCAGGAATAGTTCCAAAAGTCTATGTATGGTCGATATAGAGCCTTGGATTGAACAATAAGAACCAATTTATTACTAAGAGATTATAAATTCATGGATTTATTCGACCTATTTTAATTGTATATTTGATTTTAGATGCACATAGTTAGTAAGATATTACATCATAATTTTGTTTTTCAATTTTATAATTTCATTATAATGTTTTTCTTGATGCAGCAGAATCTGCAATTGGTGGGATCTTTGGCTTTGATTGGCTTAGGCCACTCATTTGTATTAAAATAATCTTGTGTCAATAAATTCTACAACTAAACCTCAACGCTCAAGTTTGTCTCTTTTACACGAATGCATATTTGGCTATGCCTTATTGTCTTTAACGAGATTAATTCATGTTTTGGATTGATTTGGATAGTAATCTCTCTCACTCACGACCATTATTTTTTATTTTTTATTTTGGATAAATCAGAACGTTAAATAGATCAAGGTACAAAGGAGAGAAAATAATATCCAATAATAAATAGTTCTATAAGCATTTCATTGACATTAAGTACCTTAATGCCTTTGTGAACATGTACGAGAGAATCACAAGGCTTGATGAGGTGATTTAAGAGAAGAAGGTCAGGTGGCAGCAAGGGGACAAGGGATGAGAATATTAGGGAGGAAATTTGGAAATTGAGGACGGAGTTATGGTCGTTTTACTGGGCGGAGGAGATGTCATGGTAGCAAAAATCGAGAGTGAAGTAGATTTTAAAAGGGGATTGGAATACTAAATTTTTTCATACATTGGCTTCAGTTAGGAGGAGTTGTAACTTCATGAACAAGTTGTCAATACAAGATAAAGTGGTGGAAAACCCAAGGTTTATATAAGAGGAAGTGGCAAAGTTTTTTGAGGACTTATATGGTCATAGTGAGGTTGAACCTCTTATGGTCATGGAATGTAACTTCAAGTTTCTCTAGGAACAGACAGCTACCTTTTGGAGAGGTCATTCTCTGAAGAGAAAGTGTGGGAGGTGATTCAAAATGTGATGGTAACTAGACACCAGGGTTAGATGGGTTGAATTTTAATTTTTTTCAAATCTTGGTGGAAGACAATTAAAAGGGAAGTGACGGGTTATTTGATGGATTTCTTTGATCTTGCATCTTTGATGAGCACATTAATACTTACTTTATTACACTCATTATTAAATGCGCTAATCTAAATGCCTTGAATAAGTATAGATCAATTAGTCTAGTGGATAGTGTTTACAAAATTATGGTCAATGTGCTTGCAAATCGTCTAAGGCAAGTGATTGAGGAGGTTGCAGAGTACAATTAGTTTGCATTCATTAAATGCAAACAAATCATGTATTGGGGTTTCCTCCAGTTTGTGATGTGTAATATGAGATTAGGAAATCAATGGAGAAAAAGGATGAGGCCATGTATATCCATAGCTCTGTATCGATTCTTGTAAATGGAACACCTACGAGACAATTTAAAATGGGGTTGAGGACTTAGCCAGAGGTGTTTGCTATCCTTTTTCTTGTTCAATTTGGTGACAGAGGTTTTCAATGTGCTTATGAACAAGGCATTAATTGGTCATTGGGCTATGTAAATTGAGAATTGAGAATAATGGCTTGATGGTATCTCATCTGCAGTACACAAATGATACAATGATTTTCAATAAATCAAAATAGATAGTGTGATCAACATGAAAAGGGTTTTAAGATGTTTCCGAGTGGTGTGGGGTTTAAAGCTTAATCTCTAGAAAAGAAAATTATTTGGAGTTGGGATTGATGAGATTGCAGTTGAAACGTGTGCTAAGTTGATTTCCTACAAAGCATGTATTCTTCCATTTACATATCTAGGATTACCAATTAGTGCTAGGTAGAATTCCCAAAGCATTTAGAAACCTATTGTTGAGAGGTTTGAGTCCCAGTTGGCAGGTTGAAAATCTAAATTGCTTTATTTCGAAACGAGAGTGATAGTTATTCATGCAGTACTAGCCAACTTGCATATCTATTAAATATCTTTTTTCCAGATTCCACAAAGAGTGAAGGAGTTGGATAGAATTTAGATGAGGTTATTGTGGAATGGAACAATGGATAAAAGGAGAATCCACCTCGCAAATTGAGCGTCGATATGTAATTATAAATATGGGGGAGGGGGGGGGGGGGGGGGGGGGCGGGGGGGGTGGTGTTAACTTAAAAATAGAGTACTTTTCAATAAATAGAGGGGGGGGGGGGGGGGGGGGAACGACTAAGGCTATTACCTCAAGTTGGCAATGGCAGGAAGACATCCTTAATGTGGAAAACATCCTTAATGGTTTGGTGCCCCTCCCGGCTGTATTTAACTTGATTATTATTAATAAAACGATAACAGGGTAGTTGGATCCTGCGAGAACTTACAGCTTAAAAAAAAAACAGTAAATGGGTTCTTTTTTTTTTTTCTCTATGTAAGTATTGGCATTGCTGTCAGTACTAAAAGTAATATTGCATTTTGGAATGATGAATGGATTGATAGTATAATTCTCCGTATGACATTCTCAAAAATCTTTGCCCTAGTAGTTAACAAGACTAGTACCAACAATGAATTCAGTAGTTGGGTAAATAATGGGTGATTGTGAGATATTGCATTGAGAAAAAGTGTTTTCAATAGAGAAATGGGGATTTGGAATCAATTTTATGAATGCATTAAAGAGACATTTCTTAACTTGATGATGGCAGATAAATTGATTTGGAAAGGCTTTGCAAATGGTAATACACAGCAAAATCCTTTTATAGTTTAGTATTTGGAAGTAGTCTACTTATTCCTTACTCATTGAGAGTGATTTTGTTAACATTATTAAGTGGGCTAGTGATTCGAATAGTGCACTGTAAAAGTATAGAAAGCAGTTACTCAAAATTGAATTTTTCAAAAGGAAAACAATTAATTGGAAGATCATTCATACTTTGAGAAGTGCAAATGGAGTTGCTGATCAAGTGACTAAAAATGGGGTATTGAGGGAGAATGATTTTATTAACATTATTCCTTAGCCACAGATTGTCTTTCACATTAAGATTATTTAATTATAAAAAGGTCAAAACTAAAAGATCCCATAAACCTCTTCAACACATGCATATATTTTCTACTTGGTAGAATCCCAGAAAATGCTTGATCATCACAAATTAAATATTCCTTAATGCCAACCAATTATTGCTCCCCCAATAAAGAAATAAAAGAGAAAGAGAGGAAAATTGGGGAAAAAACATAATACCAGGTCGAACTTGGTGAAATAAATAATTGAGGCGTGGCTTAAGTTTGAACGAAACCCAAAGGCTTTTTCTCCGAAATTTCAACTCAACCCAAGGATGATATTGGTCCATTCAAAAGAAACAAACGAGGAATACTCAGTCAGTCAAGGTCTAACCGTCCACGTGAGTCCTACAACTTTGATCACATGCTGTTTTCTTTTAATTTTTTTATTTATATATTTATGTAGGATAAAGTCTTACAAGTTTGATTTTTATTTTTTGTGACTTCGTCAATTGTTATTCCTCCTGCCAGCTTTCCTCCTTTGCTCTATTGGCCTTCATTTAAAAAAAATTAAAAGCTTTATTAATATTTGATAAAAGAAAAAAACAGTAACCATGTGATTAGGTAGTATCGTATTTGAGGTTTTGTGGCTTGGAACGAAGTTACATCTTAAGTTGCATAGCTCCAATGATTGGAAATTATAATAATGATTTTAAATGAGTATAATATTTAAAAAAGTTTATAAATTATTAAAAAATTTTAAATAAATTTTTATATTTTTATTACGTTTAATGAAATTCTTATATTTTATTTTGAATCAAATAAGTTGTTATATTTTTATTTTGAATCAAATAAGTTTTTATAATTAATTATTGATTTAGTCAAAAAGTCATTTGTTATTTTTTTATGTCATGTGACACAAACGTGGTAAACTAATATGTCATAATTGATGATGATATAGAATGTTAATGCAGCATGATAATATGATTATGTGATATTTTTCACCTTTCATATCAACGTCATGTCAATATCATGTGGATATAAAATGACAAATGACATTTTGAGTAATAACTATTAATCAACCATTAGTTATAAAAGCTTATTTGACCTAAAATAAAAATATAAGAATTTAATTGAACGTAATAAAATAATAAAGATTTATTTAATTTTTTTAAAATAATTTAAAGGTTTTTTTGAATACTATACCTTCTAAATACCAACAAAGACCAATTCTATCCTTTTATTGAAGTGAATGAGATTCAAACTCAAACTTTTTTGAGTAAGAACATGCTCGTGTTTATTATGAAATCAAATATTCAAATGTAGAAAACAACTGTATTGGTATCCATAATTCTATCATGATATCTAAATACTAATTGCTCATTATAGAGTACAAGAAGAAGAAGAGGAAACTCTTTCTTTTGACATTAACGTTAAATGCATGCTTACTTTCAAACTTCAAAGCCTATCTTGCAAGGTAAAGAGATAAGGAAATGGACAATACATAGAGGAAGGAATTGGACAGATTCCAACTTTGAAAATGGAGACAAGAGAAAAAACAGAGAGAGAGAGAAAGAGAGATTGGTCGATGATAACTAATTCAATCGTAATTTTTAAGCCTTAGTGAATTACAAGCTTAATTTGTTAAATTGAAGAATACTCTTCTCCTTGAAAATTTTGACTAGAAGATGGCTAATGACTTGATTTTCTGATCAAACAAACAGCAGACTCTAAGTTAGGTAAAGTACTTAGAAAAAAAAACACACAAAACAAATTCCAACTTTTTTTCCTCCTTGAAGTTGAGTAATTTTTGGTTCACATGCTTGAAGGCTTGGATCAATTCAAAGGCTATATGAAAATTCAATAATTGCTTGAAAATTTGAACTCGTTCTTGGGTTTATTTTATGTTGTTTCAAATGGGTGTCCAATGAACTTAATTAATTCTTATAATTAATGAAGATTTTATTTTAATAATATTTCCATAATAGCACAATGCCAAATTGTCACTTTTGTGTAGCTGAAAATGGATTCAATATAATATATTAGATTATTAAAAAATATATATATATTACTATATACCCAATTCTTCAATAAAAAGAATACTTAAGAGACTTACAATAATTGAACCAAAATTGGTTTTTGCAATTTTCCTTTCATGAACTTATACATATACAATCAACCACATATGCACACATTTATGAATATATCTTTATGTAACTGAAAATTACAATAATTTTTTTTTGTTTTGAATCGTGTTATAAAATGATTAGCTATAGTCAAACTTATGTACATATAAAATAAAAAAAGAACGATTTTTTTAATATCTTTATTGTATATTTTCCGAGAAGAACATTAATTTATTCACAAAGAAAATTGAAACGGATTGAAAAATATCATTAATCATGTGATCCTTCTTTAATTGAAAAATATAAAAAAAAAAAACAAAACCATTGTCGAATTACTTCTGGAAGAATCAATTTGACCAGAAGATTGCAATGACTTAATTAATACTAAGCAAAGACAGAGTCAAAAATTTAATTAGAAGAAAAAAGAAAAGGAGGAAATTTTAACTTGATACTTGAAAAATTCAAAGAAAAAATTGATTGAAGAGTTTATGAAGATTTAATTATTCCATAGAAAAGAAACTCACACTTAATTACTTGGAAAATTTTGAACTTAGTCATGGATTTGTTGTTGCGCACATGGGTGCTGTTTGAATTTTTTTGTTTAATGAGGATTACATTAAATAACATATCAAATTGTCAATAGATTTTCTTTGTCGCCTCTGTCCTTCCAGTCAATGCGGCAACCAGTGGCTTGTCCCTTCCCTAATATTTTAATGACTCTTTTGTTTATTATTATTTTTATAATATTTTAAAAATATTTTATATTATATAAAGCTAACGTGTAATTTATATAAAAAGTAAAAATATCACAAAATTATATATTATATTATATTAATATATTATATTATGATTTTATTAAAATATATTAATATATCATATTAATAATTTATATTATAAAATAATAAATAATGTTTTGAATAATAACAGTCTGTAATTGTTATTTATAACAATATATTTGACTAAATAAAAATTTGATGACTTGATTGGTTAAATGTAAGAGAAAAATATAAATTCATTTGAATATTTTGAAATAATTTATGATTTTTTTAAATAATTTTTTTTTATTTTTATATTTTTCAAGAAGTGACTCTTAGAATTTTCCAAAGGGGTGGCTATCTGCCTACGCTAATAGGCCTAGCTTGGTACGATTTGGGGCTTGGGCTTTGGGGCTTGAGTTCGAGCATGGGCTTTAGTTGAGAAAATTTAAACTCAAACTTGACTTCAATAATAAATTTAATTAATTTTAATTTTAACATAATAAATAGGGTAAAATACTCTTACCTTCTTAACTTTTAATCATAATTTTTTATGGATCTATTAATTTTTAAAATAGACAATTCGTCTCAAAAGAATATTTTTCGCTGAACATGTAAGTCCAGTAGTTAGTCCATTGTTAATATTTTTATTAATTTGATGACATGGTAATATTGAAAAGATAATGTTACTTTTCATTAATTTTAAAAATTATCACACCATATTGTTGTAACGTGCAGGTCCGGAAACTCGATCGCTAGACATCGGCGAAAATAAAATTGTTTAGGAGCCGCCACCAATCTTTTTTATTTAGGTGTGATTGGTCACCTATTAACCCGATTCTAATCGACGAAGTCCTAAATTAATTTTAAGTCCGTCGAAAGAACGAGAACTGATCCACGTTTTTTAGGGATGGGTTCGAGAGTGCGGTTACACACAGAGAAAGGTTAGCACCTTCGTGGCGCCTGTTCCACGAATGGTACCATTTAATCTTAAGTTATCCTATTATAGCCTACTTTTGATTTAATCCCTACTTATTAACTAAATTTTCATTAAATTGACTGACTGATTTTTTTATTGAGTTTTATGTATGCACATAATGCAAGCGTAAAATGATGTCGTGACTTGTTTATTTTAAATAATGGAGTTGGTAGTCTTTTATTGAAAAATCATTCGAAGATCATCCCAACGCTTTGGTGAAGTCTCGAAATTTTCCTCACTTAGAGATATCCCGGAAGAACCCGTCTCTACTAGTTCCTCGGGGAAATCTCATCGTCGAAACTCCCGCACCATTTGCAAGATAAATGTGACATGCTATGACAGGATAAAATGATAATATCTACATGCATGCGTTTGTTGATTTAGGTGGCTCATAATACATCCAATTATGTGTTTAATAATCTATCACTTTATTTATATGTTTATGATTATTTGTCATTTTTTCATGGATTATTTATTTAATTTATTTATTTTTTATTTTTTTATTTTGTCCTTTAATTAACGTTGTTGATTAATATTTTACTTGATTATATAACTTACCAAATAAACAATTAATTAATTTTTTTAAACGATCAAATTAACTTTATTTAGTAATATTTATTAACTAATTTAAGTTCAAACACAATATTATGTAAATTTATTATTTTTTAATATATCATTTTTTAACAACGATTATTTGACTTAACGGGTATTGAAGTTTAGAGTTCGGATTTATTCCGACGCTTCAGTGAAAATCCATCTCGAACTTCGTACTAAAAAAAATCTCACTTAGAAAAGGCAACTCTTTACCTTTCTTGAGTGAAATTTATCAAATAATCATTTTATTTTTCTTTTTTATTCTTCTCATTTACTTTTCATTATTACTATATTTTTTTAAAAAAAAAAACTAAATCTATTATGAATTTTTTTACTATTTATTTACTTATTTTATATATATATTCTTTTAAACTATGCATCTTTACCATTATTTTTTTTATTATTACTATCATTATTATTTTTTTATTTTCTAGCATTAAAAGAAGCATTCATAATATATATATACATATATATAAATAACTTTTCCTAATATGGTTTAAATCATAACAACAAAAAAATATAATTTATTTAACAAAATGAGCTAACCCAAAATTAATTGAAATAAGCCCAAACCAAAGAGAATGGGTTATACCTTTCTGGGCTCGGATTAGCCCAGCTCAGTGGCCCGTAAAAGCCCAAATCTGCTACACCTGATCTGCTTCCTGAGGCCCACAAGGTAGAACCCAAAACGCACCGTTTTGAGAATTTATTTGGCAGCTTTTATTCCACCAAAACGACGTCGTTTTGATCATAAACCTAAGTACTTAAACCTTCATTTTCCCTTCTCCTCTCATTTTTTGCCTTCTTTTTCTCTCTCTAACTGCCGCCTCTCTACCTTTTCTTTAAAAAACTTCCCTCTCTTTCTCCTTCTTCTCTCCCTTACGCCGACAGCTTGCCTTTCTCTATTTTCTTTTCACCGGTCGATGACTTCTCTTCCCTACTGCTGCAGACCGGGAGTCCTAGATCCCAAATCTCTTCCTCCTAAACGGTGCCAATTCGCTTCTTGATACCCAAATCGAGCCTCCTCCCTTTCACCGCCAGTGACCCAACCGAATTTCCCCAAGAAAATCACAAAATCCGAACCCCAAAAATCCTAAACCACTGCCATTTCCCCCATTTTTTGTATTTTTTGGTTATGAGTTTTTGGTTGCTCGAAGATTAGGAATTTTTTTGTTTTCTTTCTTTTTTGCTGCTAGGTTTTTTTTAGGAATTTTTTTAGGATGCTGACGCTAGGGTTTTCAGATTTTTTGGCTCCCAATCGATTGCTTAGAAAGCTAGCTTTTTGGTTTCTGGTTCTTGCCCTCTGATTTTGGCTTTTTTTGGTTTGAAAATTTTTTGTTTGCAGATTAGCTCTTTTATTTTTTTTGAATCGTTTTTTTTTTCTTCCCTTATCTTTTTTTGCAGGTGATCAATCCTTAAAAGTTAGGTTGTCCAAAAATTTGGACAACTCGGCAATGGGGTTCTGGCACCAAGGAGTTGGTAGCCAGAGCCCCATCACTCATGGTGGTTGGGGAAAGGATGGCTGGGTATACGCCCACCCATACCTCTCTTCTTCTTCTTTTTTTTTTTAATTTTTTATTATTTTATTTTATATTTTATTATTATATATATTTTTTAGAGGTGTCTACACATATAACTTATATTTTTTATTTTTTATTTTTTTTCTTATGAAAAAAAACTCCTTACCTCTTCCTCGATTGATGCCGGATCCAACTCTAACCGAATGTCCCTCCCCCAAGTGCTCCTTGGGATCTGGTGCTTCTTGAAAAATTCGATCAAATCTAACTCAAATCCAATTGTCGATTGAATTAAAAAAATAAAAAAAAATATTTTAGATATTTTAATTTAAATATTAACATCATTTAACTATTTAAGACAGAATGTTCATTTTATAAATTAATGAACCGTATGTAATTATAATTAAAAGTTAAGAATGATAAAATATTTTATCCTAATAAATATTGTAGATGGACTAACAAGTTCGGACTTAGGGTTATAAGATGTTGGTAGTCATTGGATTTGATCCATGCCTAATTTTAAGTCTAATAATAAGAACTATGGGCCCAACCTAATTTTGAGTGGGGCCCACTCTACTTAGAATAATAAATTAAATATGTAATTTATTTTTACATAAATGTAATTTTTATAATTGTACTTTTAAATTTGATTAAAAGTTACAATATTCAATACAATATTCCTTTTACTCCTAACTTTTGATTATTTTTGACCAAATTAAAAAATACATCAGTATATCTGCTTCAAGATAAGTGGTAAATTTGTACCATTATCCTAAGTAGAATGGTGTATTTGAACCTTATTCCCATGTAATGTAAAGTATTTTTACAAAAAAATAAATTTTTTTTTACATAAATAACTAAAAAATAATTATTCAAAATTTGATTCAATAGTAAGCATATATCCTTAATTCAAAGGATCAATTTGAATGTCTTTGCTCAAATTAAAAAAATGTAAAAAAAAAATATTTAAAGACACTTGTTAATGTAATATTTATAGAAAAATTTTGATAATTATATATTATTTCTACCCATGAGAATAGTATATTAAATGAAAAAAATATTATATTTTAAAGACATAACACTAGAAAAAGTCCCTAAACTATCTAAGAAAACTTTACTCAAGTTCATATATTTTTATTTTGAGTAAAATAAATATTTATGATTAATAATTAATTAATTATCATTAGTTAAAATATCATTTATTATTTTATATTTACAAAACATTAACATAACATTGAAGTTGAGTGTAAAAAATATGACATGTTAATGTTATTATGACACATTAGTATATCATGTTATCATCAATTATAATATATTAACATGTTACATTAACATTACATAGTATAGATTGATAGATGATATTTTGACTAACTCAATCATTTATAAAAAGAGTTTAATTCACTCAAAATAAAAATATAAAAACTTATTTGACTTAAAATAAAAATATAATTACTTAATTTAACACAATAAAAATATAAAAATTTATTTAATTTTTTTAAAATATTATATTTTTTAAAAATAAAAATTCAATGAATCTTAACGAAAATATTTATTAAGTAGCCCTTACCCGAATCTTGAAAAAATAACTCAACTGTTTTAGGTTACATAATTACACCTAAATCTTAATTAGTGAAACAGATAATAACATCAGAAAGTACACCAACCTCAAATGAAATGATTTGCAGTAATCTAAAGAGCAAAGCAAGGATTTGGCTTCGTCACCAACCCATTTTTGATACAAATAAAAGACCCACCAACCCACCAAGAATGGGGAAGTTGGTTAAAGCAAGAGTTAAGATTGTGACTGAAGCAAATAAGTTAGCTAATCCCTCACATAAAGTGGATATGCTTCCCGCACTGTCTATTTTTGATTTGTTTGTATTTTCTTCATATGCTGGCCTTCCTTGGGAGTTGGAAATTGGCAAGGTTTTCATTCAATTTTTTCTTCGAAAAGGGTACGTATTTGATTTTTGACGGTCCAATAGGATAATTTGTCTCAAAATCAAGTGGGGTCCGCTGGCCAAAACTCAACTCTGGGTCCCACACTTTTTTTTTAGCCAATGTAAATGTTTTTGCCCGTGTTAGGCGGCTTCCCCTCCACCACCCTCAAATCCTCTGTTTTCTAACCTCTCGTTTCTCCTTAAGCATTCACCACACGAGGACCAAGCCACCACTTCTGCAAATTGATCAGAGTTATGTTCTGAAAGTCTTGAAGGTTTTGGTTTCTTTCGCTTTCTCTTAGCTTCTTGTCTTTTGGGTTTCTTGTTTCTTTCTTTGTGTGTAAGGTCTGCTTACCAACTTTTAGCTTTAATCTCTCAGCTTGGTCTTTTGTATTTTGTTTTGATTATGTACATTTCAGTGGCTTATTCCTTATGATGTTGTTTTTAATAGTTCATAAAAGAATGGATTTTTCTTTTGAAAAATTGTTTCTTTCTTTTTGAATCCTTAAATATTGGTCACGGTTTGCTATTGCATATATTTTTGTTGGATCTCTTGCTGTATTCTGGAAAAGGGTTCCCTTTACTTTTGCAGATGTTTGAAGAGGGTATTATTTTAGGTCTATGAAGGACCTTAGTAGTTAGTAGTATAAATTATGCTACTCTTTGTGTGTGTGTGTGTGTGTGTGTGTGTGTGTGTGTGTGTGCATGCATGTTTATCTATCCATGAAGGGTTATTACTGAATATGTAATAGCTATGTTTGTGCAATTTTAAAACTCTTGAGGAATCGGGTTTCTTGGTGGATTAATGGTCAATTAACTCACTTTCTTTCAAAAATGGTGAAGGTTTTCTTAAGTATGTAGGACTAGGCTATTGTTTTCATTTGACAAGGTATGGAAATCGATATGATAAGATTCTTCCAACATTTGATCTACTTAATCTGTTAAATACTTCTTATGATTTTTTGGGTATGGTAAAATATTTTTAATTCACTCTTCCGTATGATATACATTTATGTTTTAATATATTGCTTCTACTTAGTGCATACAAGTTTGCTACTTTCAATGGATAGCTTTATTACTGAATAGGTGAACCTCAAATGCATGTATAGGAAGAATTAATCTTGTTTTGCATGAGAGTAAAAAAATGATTAGCTCCTAAAATAAATTTATCTATTTTCAACATGGCCATGACTGCCTAAGTAATTTCTTTATTGATTTGTAGAGGGTGGGAAAAGTGCTGTCGCAGTGTGTAACAGTCACCGTGATTTGAAGAAATATATTTTTAGAAGACAAGTTTTATAGAAATCTAATTAGAAGAACTTCTTGATTCGCAGAAGGTGTAGATAAGGGGAGGTTTTGTGGACACTGTTACCAAACTTCCCTTTTGAGCCAAAAAATGAGCTTCACTTTATGTTCTTCTTCTGAACTCACATATCCCTATGTAGAGGGTTTGAGGAATGCAAAGGCGAATCGAGTGGCATCTAAATCTTTCATAATGGCTGGTGGTTGCATCAAAAAGCATTATGTTCAAGCATCATATCCTGATGCTAGAAAGGTGGTGATATCTAGCCATCTAGTTCCTGGCCATTTAGAAGGATCATTCATGGGAAAGAAATGGCAAGAGGAGCCTAGAAAGAAGTTAGAATTTGTGAGGACATTGTTGATTGACAACTATGATAGTTACACGTACAACATTTACCAAGAGTTAAGTGTCATTAATGGCTGTAAGTTTTCTCTCTTGATCTCCTTCTTGCTTGTGCATGTCTTTGCATGTGCATATGTTTATAGCAATTTCTCACACTATTTTGTATTTAAATTTTGTTTGACTAGATTGGTTTCATTTGTGGTAACTTTCACCTTAAGAACATAGGAATTTAGACTACCCAATTTCGCAGTGAACATCTTGCTGTGTTGACAACAAGAAACATATGGAGTTCTCTTTGTGAGCCCTAGTGAGATTCGCCGAAAAGTCTTTGATCAAGATGTTTATGGGCATATGCTGTTCTGTATAATCTCCATGTTGAGATTTGAAAATTTTGTGTCTATAGTCAGAAACAACTAGGTGCATCTGGTCATTATGGTCTGGAAGGGTTTTTGGATGTTTGTTGGTGTATTTAAGTTACTGCCTCATCTGAATTCTTTTATGCCACTGTTTGAATGTGGTCAATGATTGCACCTATAACCTGAAAGATTTGTTGTATTGTTTTCTGCTCTGCATTATGGATAAAATTCTTGTTATTGAATAAGTACCAAATATTTGTTTTTGAAAAGCGAATAAGTACCAAATGTTAACTAGGTGGAAGCTGTGCTGACATCTTTCCTTATGGTCTGCAATTGTGTCAGTGCCCCCTGTTGTTGTGCACAATGATGAGTATACATGGAAAGACATCTGCCACTTCTTGTATGAGGAGGGTGCATTTGATAATATTGTTATATCACCTGGACCTGGTTCTCCAACATGCCCAGCAGATATAGGTGAGACTGTTACAAATAGAAGTTAATTGTAATTTGTAGTCCTTTTGGCGTACATAGCAGATTGAAGGAATAGAGAAGCAGGGTCTTCAAATTATTAAGACATAAACGGGTCTTCAAAAAATGAGGATAGGGGTCTTGCAGCTTAGCCATATAATTGGAAAAGGGTGAGAAGTTTAAATTGCAATATGCTTCTATCGGAGACTTCTCACCAAAATCGTATGCTATATGAAGCAATAAAATAAGTCAAATAGTTTTTTCTTATATGAACATAATTGATATTTTCTCCCAAATCCAAAAAATAACATTGAAGAATACCATCTATTTGGAGTTCTTATATTTTCTGAGGATTAGTTATTTTATGACCATGTCTTTTAAACCACTTTGAATTGACAGGAGTGTGTCTTCAGCTACTGCTGCAGTGCTGGGATATCCCTATTTTGGGTGTTTGCCTCGGGCATCAGGTATTTCCTATCCATGCATTTTAGATGCACTTATTAACTTCTTCACTTATATGCAGTTATACTGAATTTGTGTGTCATATGTCTTCATTTCAATTCAGTTACATTTCTTGATGATCAATTTGAGCTGTCCTTTTTGTTTTTGTGCATGATTCTGTTTCATTATTCAATCTATGATTTGAGATTTTCTTTGATGGCCTTGAATGTTTCCCCAGAAGGCTAAAAGTGCAGTTTTCGTCATGCTGTTTTATGTTTCATGTTGAGAAACTTCTGTGAAGGTTCTATGTTACCTATAAGTTCTTGGTGTTCTGAGAGATTTTCTCTCTCTCACTTTCTTTTACTAGGGCATGTTTGTACATATTTGACCCAAATGAAATTTGACTTGCAGGCTCTAGGTTATGCACATGGTGCTCAAATTATTCATGCATCTGAGCCAATCCATGGACGCCTGAGGTATGATGAAATATTATTCCAAGGTTGTCGTGTTTTCTTGATGTTTATTGAATGAATAGATCTTAATACTATAAAAATGGAAATATCTCTATAAGTATGAAATGATGGATGTCTATTTTGGAGAAAGTTTGCTTCATAAAAAGTTTTGATAATTTTCATTTCAAGCTGTGATTTTGGTATTGGTATATAAAAAGATGCGAAAACTTGTATTCTTCCCTCCCAATACCAGGAAACTTTTTCTTTTCAAATTGATAAATTTTTATTTGTTCCTTGTTTCCTTTAGTACTTATTTATTCCTTGTTCTGTACAGTGAAATTGAGCATAATGGCTGCAAGCTATTTGCTAACATTCCGTCTGGTAGAAATTCAGGATTCAAGGTTAGTCTTCTCTTATAATTGAAAGAGCTTGAATTTGAAAAAAATGGTCTCCCGATTCACATGGAAGCTCCTTTGTATGTTTCTGTGGAGCTACATGTTGTCCTTGGTTATTTTGGCATTCTTTTGGTGGAACAAACACATGAAAAAATATAGTGTGTTCAATTTTGTCATATTAAACAATTGCTATGAGGCAGTGGTATATAATATATAATTTCTATTTTTTTGGGTAAATCAGTGTGACTTTTAAATTTATTACCATGTGAGATGCTATACAATGAATTAGGCATGAACAGTATGCGAAGTAGTAGTTAGAATGGTATCTTATCTTGCAATGAAAATGGCACGAAAGCTCTGAATAAGATGCAGGCCTGGTATGAGTGTTAATACATAATCAATCACATACTCTTGCAAGTTATTGCCTGGTATGAATGTTAGTGGTGGATAACAAAATTCATTGTGTTTTCTAATTTATTACAATGTGAGATGCTATACAATGAATTAGGCATGATCAGCATGTGCAGTGGTAGTTAGAATGGAATCTTATCTCTCAATGAAAATGGCATGAAAGCACTGAATAAGATGCAGGCCTGGTATGCTAGATAATACATAACTGATTTTATACTCTTGTAAGTTATTGCCTGGTATGAATGTTAGTGGTGGATAGCAAAATTCATACCTCTTGCAAATTATCATCTTTTAATTTCTATATACCTGAAGGTTGCATCTTATTCAGAAGGCTGTAGACTTCTAGCTAATGAAACCAAACAGTGATTTTGTCATTTCTAAGCCCTGTTGATTGTTCTTTTGTGCAGGTTGTTCGATATCATTCACTTGTTATAGATGCAAAAACTCTCCCAAAAGAGCTAATACCAATAGCTTGGACCTCTTCTGATGACACACTTTCTTTTCTTGAGACCCAGAAGTTTGATGTCATCTCAGATGTTTATGAGAGTGAGAGACAGCAAGAAAACTTTGATTCTATTTTAGAACGATTGAAAAATGGAAGTTATTGGTCTTCCAGCCATGCTAATGGAACAAAAAGCGGAAAGGTTGTCATGGGCATCAGGCATGCTACTTGGCCTCATTATGGTGTGCAGGTATGCTCCAAGATTATTTTGTTTTAATCTGTACTTTTCACTTTCTCTCTATCTTAACTTCTTTTGCCATTCTCTTGACTTTCATTTAACTTCAGTTTCATCCAGAAAGTGTTGCAACAACTTATGGGAGACAGATATTCAAGAACTTTAGAGAAATGACTAAGGATTATTGGTTACGAATGTGTTCGTCATTCAGCAGTGACAGAAATATTCATTATACTGGTAAAATGGAACTCCTTTTCAGAAATGTAATTTGGCTATTCTTGTGTGAACTTGCTGTCTAACACCCTCTCCCCCACCCCTCTCTTTCCCTAGCTGTTGTCATATATGCTGGTAGACACGACTGTCTATTTGGCTGTTTGTACTCTACGGAGATTGGTCATGTGTCTTCATGTAATAATAACTTGGATAATATTCTGTTCAATATTAAAGATGATTTTCTTACGGGAAAATGGTGGTTTAACATATTTGAAAGATATGTACCAGCTGCTCACTGTTTGGTCTGTTTAATGTTTAGACTATATGAAATTGCATATGATGATTGGACTAAGATCTGCTTTGGGTGCCACTTTATCTTCGGCTTTGGATTTGGAGATGCATTTGCTTCTCTGAGCTGTAAACTTGTTTTAGCGTCCATGCAGCTACCCCATGCTAGTAGACTGTTCAGAGCAGTTCATACAGGTGGGCAATCAGCTAAAAAAGCAGATGTTCGGTTTTATGGAGAAGCTTGTAGCAGTGGGCAATTGATGCAAGATGCAGACAAGAGAAATTTTGGCTTTCTTCATATGGCAAATGTTTTGCCCCCGAGCATGCGTGCTAATTTTCTAAAGTTGAAATGGAGGAAATTTGATCACTTGGCAAGTGAAGTTGGTGGAGCAAGAAACATATTTTCTGAACTTTTTGGGAAAAATAAGGCTGAAAACACTTTTTGGTTGGACAGTTCATCAACAGAGAAGGTAGGTTTATCTCTTAGCAAAATCTGTTGCAAATGAAAAGTTGCAACTTTTAATCATTTATTTATTTTGTACCTTTCTGTTAGTTACTGTAATTTATCTGGGATTCTGTTTCTAGTGAATTTATGTGACATAGAGTTGTAATCCAATGTTATATATGTATGTATGAGCAAGTTTTGGTACTCATTATTAGCACATATCCTCAAATCAACACTGAGTTTCATTGTATATATTCTAATCAACATTCAAAATAACATTTATGATTTATTGTTGACATCTAGATTGAATTACAGTTTTGACTAGGTTTATCATTCTCAACTGGAAATTAACTTTTGGTGAAAATAAAAGAATGTATGAAATTCTTCTATTGCATAATTCTTCAAATGAGACAGTCCTGGATATTTTTTGTTAAAAAATTTAGTAAGAATTCATTATTGGTTGTTGGATCTATATTTCAATTATTCAATTTGCAGAAACAAAAGGCTTTAGTAGTCTGTTTAGAAGCAAGTAGCCTGAAGAAAATAGTCTATTTTTTAATTTTGGCTAGACAATTTTTTATTTAATATAGGTGTACTATTTTAGTGTAAAATAAGCATTTTGACTGGCAGGCTTCATAATTTATTTGTTCATGGTCTTTTTGTAGTGTTCTTGGCACAGCCACCCTACACTCGTTTAATATTGATTATCCTCTTTCTGCAATCTTAATTTTTCTCCATCACATACAGGGAAGAGCACGCTTTTCATTCATGGGGGGTAAAGGTGGATCCCTTTGGAAGCAATTAACTTTCAGATTGTCTGAAGACAGGTTGGATAGAATCTATTTCTGTCATCTTGATCTGACATGGTCAAAATTTCTTTTTGTCTTCATAAATTTTTTGAGGTTCCAAATTTGTTGTTTTTCCTTTATGCTTTTACTATTAACTTATTACATGATCGATCGCTCAATGATCAAGAATCTAAATGGAGAACTGATTATAAATTTTCATAAATCATTTAGAGTATCATATGAGGGTTGAAGTCTTAAAGAGAAATACATTTCTTTTGCAGTGAAGTGGCTTCTAAACGGGGAGGTCATTTATTGATTGAAGATGCTGATGGCTCTACAAACAGCACATTTTTGGAAGAAGGTTTTTTTGAATATTTGAACAAGGTATGTATGGATTTTGATTGATCTATTCTTCATTCCTGGTCAGCACATCAGATAGCTTTTCAATCAAAATTATGAGAATGTGAATTGAAATTTGACAATACTATCCTGGTTGTTTACAATCTTAGTAGTAAACAGAACAGGGTTCTTTGCACATTCCTTCCATACTTCAATCAAAATTATGAGAATGTGAATTGAAATTTGAAAATACTATCCTGGTTGTTTACAATCTTAGTGGGAAATAGAATAGGGTTCTTAGCACATTCCTTCCATTATTTATCGAATTTGAGAAAAGTTATAAAACTATTAAACAGAAAAATATCAAAACTACTTTCGTTTGCTGAAGGCAAAGTTAAGTTTGCCCACCTCATACTAAGGGAGTGGTTCTCTTAGAATTATGTTAACCAGTACAAAGACTGGAAATGATTCCCTAAGATGCAGCAAACTGATCCTTATCAGGTATTTATAACAAACTCTCTCTTGCCAAAAATTTTCTTTTGAAGGAAAAAAAAAATTAAATAGAAACTCAAGAAGAGTCTGACTTAGGGATTACGATCCAAAACTTTAACAGATGCTGACATGGTGCTTCTTCTCTGCATAAATTGTTTGCCAAAATCACTTGAATATAATCAGTTTGGTGAGCATCAAGCTTTGATCATCATCGTACATAGGAGCTTGCCTGATATCCTCGTACAATACTGTGATTTTAATTTAAATCAACTGATGAATGAAAACTTGGCAATAGTTTTCTACAGTTGCTGATTAAAAGCAAGCCCATAAGGATGGTACTTTCAACTATATAAGATCATGGTTTATACTCCATCCCCGAAAAGACTTTTTTTTAAATAGAATCCTGGAAAGAATTTCTAGGCTTTTATTTAGTAAAACCCAAAATCATGTCCTTATAAAAAGGTCAAAGTATTAAATAGTAATATATATAAAATTTCAAATCTAACCTTTTGTTAATTTATACTTAATGATGCTAATCAACATTAGGAATAATTCTTTCTTGATAAGAATTGCAAAAAATTGGAGGTGTTTCTTGAGTGCTCTTAATCTGCACAAGATGTCTAAAATGACAGCATCTCTGGGAAGGAAGCGGGAATATAGTTCTTGAAAGAAAAAACTTTAATTGGCCAATAAATAAATAAAATCTTTAAATGATTTATTGAGTTTTGGTTATCAAATGGAATATGAGTTAGCTTTAAGTTTTTTTATTGTACGCTTCAAGTGTATGCCATATGTCTCCACATTGACTTGTTTATGAAAAATAAAGACTGTTCTGACCCAAGCCTATGATAGTACTATGTTGCTTATTATCTTCTGATCATATTGGAAATTCTGTTTGTTTTTCATTCTATTTATATGATTAAAGAGTTCAGTTTAAGGGTACCTCTCATTGCTAGATTCATGTAACAGGAGCTTCTGTCACTCCGTCATGAGGAAAAAGATTACGAAGGACTGCCATTTGAATTCTATGGTGGATTTATTGGTTACATTGGGTATGTAGTTTGTGCAAACATTTATTTCTTCAATCAGTAACACCCCCACCCAAAAAAAAAACAAATGAAAGAAAGAACTGTGTTCCTTGAGTTTGACAGATGCAATCATATTTCACCTCCAAGTGTGACTTTGGGCTTTCCCTACTTGTTGTGTGTCTGCTTCCATATTCCAACACACCTGACTGGGGTGTATAGGCACGTTTGTCCCTTGAGCATATCTGAAAGTTTGCCTTTTTTATGCTGTAATCTGAATTTTCATCAGTTTACATGAATCCACTTTTTCTCCCTAAGTGAACTTTTATTTTGAAATGTAGGTACAATCTCAAAGTAGAATGTGGTGCGGCATCTAATTATCACAAATCCACAACTCCAGATGCTTGCTTTTTTTTTGCCGATAATATTGTAGTTATTGATCATCATTCTGATGATGTTTACATATTGTCCTTACATGAAGGAAATACAACTATGACCCCATGGTTAGAAGATACTGGAAAGAAGCTTGTCAGCTTGAAAGCTTCTGTCACAAGAAAGTTAGATGAGCAGAATGTACAAGCTGTGACAAGCTCTCAACATAAACAAGGCTTTCATTCTGAGAAATCCAGAGAGCAATATGTAAGAGATGTTGAGAAATGTCTGCAGTACATTAAAGATGGAGAAAGCTATGAGCTCTGCCTCACGACTTGCATTAGAAAAACCATTGGGCAAGTAGATCCTTTGAGACTTTATCTTCATCTTAGAGAGAAAAATCCAGCACCCTATGCTGCATGGCTAAATTTTTCAAAGCAAAATTTATCTATATGCTCTTCTTCTCCTGAGAGGTTTCTACGGCTGGATAGAAATGGTACACTAGAAGCAAAGCCAATTAAGGGTACCATTGCTCGTGGTGCAACACTAGAGGAAGATGAACAGCTCAAGTTACAATTGCAGTACAGGTGATTCAATCTATTCTAGCAACATTAAAGTCACCATTGTTGTTTTTGCCCATTTTGCTCTAATATTTTTGAGTTTGAAAACTGATGGTTTTATTAAGTATTTGTTTAGTCAAGTGAAAAAGGAATTCCATACCAAGAAGTGGGTATAAGTGTGCAATTGTTTCTACTGTAGAAGAAAAGCAGTCTTGTTATTCATTTATTTAGAATACTGATGTCTTCTCTGATGGCATGAGAACTGTAGCCTAGTATCTGAAATTTGTTTAGTGAAAAATTGTATGAAGACCTGTTTGATCACACACTGCTCTTGCTTATCCTCCGTCTACTGTTATTGTATTGTTCATGTAGAAATAGTATAGTCTGGAATGTAGTAGAGGCAGGGTGAATTCAGTGAAAACATTGCGAGAAAACTCACATCCTGCATTGGCACTTTCATTGCCCATGTGTCTTAGGTGATGGGCAGTTTGTAGCAAGACTAGACCTTATGTAACGTGCAATTTTCTTTGATGCATATCTGTTTAAAGGATATGCATAGCATTGGACAGTAACCCTGGAGTTTGAAGTTATATAGTGGAAATTTTAAGAGAAGAGAAAAATTTTGAATTGCCCTGAATTACTGGCTTTTCTTCATTTGGTCTTTTTGGCCTCTCTAATTATGGAAGTGGCAGCAGTTTATTAGTACTTATGGGTCTCACCATGGATGCCATTTGGTTTGACGTATGATTAATAATAAATTATCTGATTCTGGTGGTATGTGCTATGTTTTGAATGGATATCAGATCTGTTAAAACTAAAATTGAAATATGATGCAGAGATATATATAATGTTTGTTGATGTCTTACTGTATCCTCATATGAAATTAACTCTCTCTCTCTCTCTCTCTCTCTCTCTCTCTCTACAGTGAAAAGGATCAGGCTGAAAATTTAATGATTGTCGATCTTCTAAGGAATGACCTTGGTCGTGTCTGTGAACCTGGCACTGTTCATGTGCCACATCTCATGGAAGTGGAGTCTTATGCAACTGTTCATACTATGGTGAGTACAATTCGGGGGAAAAAACAGTCAAATGTTAGTGCTGTTGCTTGTGTCAAGGCAGCATTTCCAGGGGGTTCAATGACAGGGGCTCCAAAGTTAAGATCAATGGAACTTTTAGATTCTATCGAGAGCTGTTCGCGAGGCATATACTCAGGTTCCATTGGATTTTTTTCTTATAATCAGACATTCGATCTCAATATCGTGATAAGAACAGTTGTCATACATGAAAACGAAGCATCTATAGGCGCAGGAGGGGCGATTGTAGCCCTATCAGATCCTGAAAAGGAGTACGACGAAATGATACTGAAAACACGCGCTCCAGCTAATGCTGTGATGGAATTTCAATAGCAGTTTAGTGTCAAATGGAATCTGGTAGTAAAAATTCTTTGATAACAATGTGTTCCTTAGGTTTTGAATATTATTACAGGAGTATACATAGAACTACAGCAATACAATGTAGCTTAATTTACCATATGATCTGTTTCTCTCAAATCAACACAAGTTATTAGTTCAAACAATGTTGGTTTCTCAACTTTGTATTACAAATTGATGGCAAATAGAAATTTATACGAGTTTGGATATGTTTTCTATCCATCAAATCTCTTGTCTTGGTTCTGTTTTAGATTGTTGGGTTGTTTGTAGCTGATCTCTTTTTCTCTCCTCCATTCTCATTTTAGAGTTACCTGCCTTGAGAAAAAGTGTGCAAAAAAGGTAGATATAAATGATGTATTAAATCTTAAGGACCAAAATTTTATATTATTCCATCTATTATATTTTCGAACTGTTTTTTTTATTTTTGAGGATTTTAATTATTCATCTCTAAGAAGTCAGTGCTTGATAAAAAAATTCAATTTTATGTGGAAAATTTATATATTTTTTTAAAATTTTATTTCTTTAATTTAATTTTTTTAAAATTTTTGATTATATGTTTGGTTGAGGAAATAAAATAGATATTTCTATTCTTAATTTTTATTTTAAACTCAGTGTTTAGTTCATAGAATAACTTTTCGTCAAGATAATTGCTTTGACTTTGCAGAAATAGATTAAAAAACTTTTGGATAAAATACGTTTAATTAATTTAAAAAATTACTATCCTATATACAACAAAATTTATTATTTTTTATATTTTCTTTGTCTCTCTATTCATATGCTTCTCTCATTCATTTTTTAAATTTCCTCTATCACGGGAAGACAGCGGCACCAATGCCTCCACGATCAGATTTGGTCATGGGAAGCATTGATCCAACGCTCTACAATTAGATCTGACTGATGATCAATGAAGTGCTAAATCTGACATCTATGACTAGATCTTAAGCAATAATACATTATTTGGAATGATGTATGAGCAATCTGTTGGTGTAAATGGAATTTAATTGTAATAAAATTAAATTTAATATGTGTTTTTTAATATAGTTATTTTAAGACTTATTTTACCTCTTACGCTCGATATGTAAAAAAAATATTATTCAAATAACCTTAAAATATAATATAACTAACTTTTGAATAAAAATAATTATTCATACCTTTCATATTACAAAATAAAACCTTTGACTTACTGTATGAAAAGTTATTTCATAATTTTTAAATTTAAAGATATTTTTTTAAAACATCACTACTAAAAGACATAATTTTTTACATGAAAAATAATCTATAATTTAATAGTCATATAACGTCAAATTATGTGACATAACATTTCAATAGATATCATTGTTCAATAATCATAATCTTTTATAAAAAATTTAACTTTTTAAATGAAATATATAATTTTTTAATTTAAAAATACACTTTACACAATAAATAAATAGCAATTTGACATCCCCAACTAGATATCGGTCAATAATATATATTATTCATTAAATATTTAAATAAAAATCTTATTTATTTAGAAATAATATATTTGAGTTGGAATTATTTTTAATACTTTATCACAATTAAGATAAAAAATAATTTATTATAATTAAATAGTAATAAAATTCAATAATTTAAAAAATAATAATAACTATAATTAAGTAAAATTGATACATTTGACTATTTATTTACCATTTGTAAAAATTAAAATGTAAATGATTTTGTTAAAAATATTTTTTCTTATTTTATAAATTTAATTGGCTGGATTTTGTTTATTAAATTTGAAACTAAATTTAGAAAAAAATATTAAAAATAAATTACTGTAAGGGTAGGTGAGCATGCCTGAAAAAAAAAAAAAAGAAACAGACATAAGAATCACAAAATCCAACAACCAAACTCACCAACCCACCCTTCCCTCCCTTCTCTAAAACCTTCTACCAAATCTCACATTCTTATTACCTCAAAATCTCTTCTTCATCTTGCTATTCCCTTCTCATGGCTTCTTCTATTTCTCCCAAGCCTTTCCTTGGAGCTACTAAACCCAATCCTTCTCTTTCTTCTGATCTCCAAAGACTCTCTTTTTCCTCTCTTCATATCTCAGTCAAACCAAGAACCCACAAGAAGCTTCGTAAGTTTTGGTTCTTTTAGCTTTCATGTCAATTGGGATTTTGTTGATAAAGATGATGCTTTTGACTTGGTTTTCTTTTTTTTTTTTTTCCTATTTTTGAAACTTTGTTTCTCTTTTTGGGTATTGGGTTTGCTAGTTATTGATTTGGAGTTAGTCGTTTATTGGAATATATGTGAATTGGAAATAGCGTTGAGAGTTTGATATTAGGTTCGGATGCTTGTAGTTGCTATAGTTGTGATGCATGTGTGTTATGAGCTGGGAGTGAAATGTTGTGATCAATTCGATTTTTAAGATCAATAAGCACAATAGGCTGGGATACATGTAGGTATCTATTTGTTTTACGTACTAGTGAATTGATTTGATTTGAGCGTTTTCATCACTGAGATTGATGATATCATGTTGCCATTAGGTCCAGAAATCTTGGGGTGTTTGTAAATTACATTGGATTGCTCTTTTTGTGTGGTCTTAACCATGAGATTTTTTCTGAAGCTGTGTAACGATATTAGTTTTATAACTTGTGGAATTTGTCTGAGCTTGCATCAATTTTATGTGAAGCATCGGAGTAACCAGGTATTCTGCCATTGAAAACAACTACTTCTGGCATGCAGTTTTATTAGGATGATATAGAAGCTTAAATTTTATGTTTATTATGCTTTGAACATTGTTATTGTGTCCTTATGGCTCCTGTAATATTATGAGAAACAATTTTTCCTAAATTAAAGTTGAGCTTTTGAATTCTGACAAAGTGTGCGGCATAACAGAGATACAGGCAGCAGGGAGCACATTTGGAAATTATTTCCGAGTTACAACATTTGGAGAATCACATGGAGGTGGTGTTGGTTGTATAGTTGATGGATGCCCTCCTAGGATTCCTCTGTCAGAAGCTGATTTGCAGTTTGATCTTGACCGAAGGTACTTGATTATGAGAACTTAGCATTATTGCTTTTATTTATGGCATGCACACATATGAAAGTTTATGTATCCTCATGGTAGCAGTGTACGATTCATGTTGATCTTGTGGTAGTGCTTGCAAATAGAGTTTGCCTATTAATGATAGAATGCAGTAGTCTAACTTCCTTTTAATAAAATACAATATAATTCTCAACCCTTTTGATGCAAATGTCTTCGCCATTGTGTATTAACAGTCAAGAGCTGTTTGCAGGAGGCCAGGTCAGAGCCGAATTACTACCCCTAGGAAAGAGACTGACACATGCCGCATATATTCTGGAGTTTCTGAAGGTTTTTTTTTTTTGGTCTTCAGAATTTCTAGTGTTATCGTCAGCCATCATTGTTGCTGTTTCATATCGCAGCTTTATTATCTTTTTGTGTTTAACCAGATATTTCATGACAAAATGCAGGAGTGACTACTGGAACACCAATCCATGTATTTGTACCAAATACTGATCAGAGAGGACATGTGAGTATTCACTTATTATATGTTATTGGGTCTAAATGGGAAACTTAAATGTGTTTGAACAATTCTTTAGTTGGTCGTTTTATTTCTGGCATAGCATTTAAAATGCATGCAATCTATTTTGAATTATCATATGAAAGAAATCTATTTCACACCTCTCAAGGCCCATTTTGCAATTGTAGAGGTGATACTGTTTCTGGACAGTGAATGAGACCTCATTAATTAATCAAATGATGTAACTAATAAACAGTAGTCATCAGTTAGACAATGTGCAAATATGTACTAGTCTGGAGCACAATCTAATGAATCGTTTCAGTTTAGGATCATGACCTTAACATGTGAGAAACATTTAAAGGAAATCTTACATATGAGGAACATTTGCTCAATTTTGACTTTGTTATTTGTTCTTATGGGGTCTAGAAGGATTCATTAGTGATGTCTTTCTACTTTCAGGATTACAACGAAATGTCAATAGCTTATAGGCCCTCTCATGCTGATGCCACTTATGACATGAAATATGGTGTCAGGGCAGTGAAGGTAATGCCTTTTAGTATCATCCCAATATTGTGGATTCTGCCATCATTTTAGGAGATGCAGATTTGTTTGGACCCAAGTATCTGATTTCAACTTGTAATTGAAGGGTGGTGGTAGATCTTCAGCCAGAGAAACCATTGGGAGAGTTGCCCCAGGGGCTATTGCTAAGAAAATTCTCCAGCAGTTTTCAGGAACTGAGGTATGTTTCAAGCTGGTGGGATTGATCTTTTTTATCCTTTCTTGTTATATATGATCGTAATTTACTGCATCTCTTCTCTGAAGTTACGATAATGCTTGTACTTGGTTCAGTAGTTTTGTGGAGTATTTGTTTAATTTGTTTGCACTTATAAAATGATTAATGTGTGATTTTGCTACCAAGTCAAAAAGGAAAAAGAAATGATAACTGTGACCCTGACCATGTTGTAAATATCTGTCTCCTGTGTCCAATGGATGTTTAGATCCCTAAAACATAGCTTTAACTATGTTTTCAGGATTCAATGCTTAGGAGAGCAGACTACACTTCTGTTACTGAAATGTTTGTCTTTTTTTTTTTTGGTTTCTCTTAATGTTCATTTTTTCTTCAGGTTCTTGCCTATGTCTCGCAAGTTCACCAGGTTGTGCTCCCAGATGGTTCAGTTGACCATGACACTCTAACTCTTGATCAGGTTTTGGACTCATCCCAATTATTAAGTCTTGATCTCAAACTAATTGTGGTTGGCTACATGAGTTCTTTCTTTGATTTCCCTCGATTTGATGTCATAATTTCTGAAAGGCATTTATTCCAAGATATTACACATTTCGGTCTACTTTCACCCTTCTACTTCATCTAGATTATTGGCTCCCCTTTATTACTGGCCAATTTATTGTAGCCGTTATCTAACTATTTTCAACTAAATGTTGCCAGGTAGAGAGTAACATTGTACGGTGCCCAAATCCTGAATATGCTGAGAAAATGATTGCTGCTATAGATGCTGTTCGGACAAGAGGAGATTCTATTGGTGGTGTTGTCACGTGCATAGTAAGGAATGCCCCACGTGTATGTACTCTCTCTCTCTCTCCTCATACTCACATGCTTCAAGTGCATGGGCCTGTGTTAATTTTAAAACTTTAGGTTGCTCTTGACGTTAAAATGATGGAAATGCTTTAATTTGTAGCATCCAAAGTCTCCTGGAAGTTTTCTCCAGAACTGAAAATCTGTATTTGTATGTCAGGGCCTTGGTTCACCGGTTTTTGATAAACTTGAAGCGGAGCTTGCTAAGGCTGTAATGTCGTTACCTGCAACCAAAGGGTTTGAGTTTGGCAGTGGATTTGCAGGTTAAGAAATTTTTTATACTTTTATGTTACTATTGTTGAATTTGCCTAAAATTCTTTTGAATTGAGTTGGCCAATAGGTGAATACATACTTGAAGGCTATTGCTTGTATGATTATTTAGCTGCTTTGTTGCATTGTAAATTTGTTCTAAATGCTGTCAATAAAAACTGTTGCAGGTACTTTTCTGACTGGTAGCGAACATAATGATGAGTTCTTTACCGATGAACATGGAAAAATAAGGACAAGAACCAACCGCTCTGGTGGGATACAGGTATTTGGTTTATCTGTTATTCTCCATCTCTCTCACCCTAGCATCACTCTTTTGGGCTTCCCATCACCAATGCAACGAACAATTGCTGGTTTATTTGTGTTCTCCAATTCCTTTATTGTTGGGCTAAATTCATGAGTATTATGAGATTGTAATTTTGACTTACAGGGTGGAATATCCAATGGGGAAATTATGAATATGAGAGTAGCTTTCAAGCCAACAGCTACCATTGGTGTAAGTTTGATCTCTTTTTGCTTGCTTATTTGTTTCCTACGCCGTGTGGCTATTATAGTTTGTGTTATATATCTTCATGTCATATAATATTTTATTTTCTAAGTTCTGTTGGGATTAATAAAGCTACAAGCTATGAACTTTGCAACTCTCCAAGGTTTTCATAAAATAATCCTAAAGTTTCTGTTGCTCTTCAAGTAACTCAAACTGCACAGAGTTCATCTTCTGAGTAGGCTGTTGTTTTTGTGAACTAGCAGACCTTTAATTTTGCCTGCCTATGTATATAGCCTAGAGTTACCTTGACTATGGATGAAAAATAAGTTGGCTGAATGCTCTGATATAGTTGGCAGTTATGAGCATTGCTATTCTTTTGCTGCTCAGCATCATAAAGCCTCTGCCACCTAGGTTAACTAATTACACTTGTTGTATTAAAATGGAATTTAACTGCAACTCTAATTTTGTTTTACATCATGCATTTCAAAAGTTTTGGCTTCTTAGTTCAGTTAAAATTGGTGTCTTTTTATGAAATTTTCTGCAGAAGAAGCAGAACACAGTGACTCGAGAAAAGAAAGAGATAGAACTAATCGCCCGTGGTCGTCATGATCCTTGCGTTGTCCCCCGAGGTATAGGTTTCCCTTCCTTCTTTCTCATCTGTCCAAGATTTGTTTTTATTGTCTTTTTTTTTTTTCTGTAATCCCCTATTTGCAAGCCTTTGCAACTGCATTTTTCAACGACGGCTACGTTCCTTGAGAACTATGATGAATTTCTTACATCCATTGTGAAATTGTATTAAGGATATTTGATCTTCACCCATTTTTTGCGTATCTTCTTGTTCTTCACTTCCAAACAATATCTAACTAATAGTTTGGATTTCCTCTGTATTTGATTGGGTGATGCAGCGGTGCCTATGGTGGAAGCTATGGTAGCCCTTGTGCTTGTGGACCAATTGATGGCACAATATGCACAATGTAATTTGTTCCCCATCAACCCAGAGTTACAAGAACCCTTGAGCTTGAATTTCCCGAATTTTGAGCCGGCAAATATATAGACTTGAATGGTGGCAAAGTGGCTGAAATATCTATCTAGGTTGTTATCAACTCAAATCTTCTTAATTTCAAGTGTTAAATACTCCATTTTGAATGAGAATGTTCAGGTTTTAATCCACCTAGTGGACCAAGAGTTCATGGCCATTTCTTTTTCCCCCAACTTTGTTATGTGTTTTCTTTATAATTACATGGTAATGTAGCTTTCATATCTTGACTATTATTTGATTTCTTTTCCCCAAGCTTGTAAACGAATTTACAAGACATTAATAAATGGTTGTTGGAAGAGTTGTGAAATACTTTGATTTGATGGTCTTTTCTATTATGCTATATAATTTCTTTTTATCCTTTTTAAGGACTAGTGCCAAATTGATAAGATGAAGCCTTGCTTAATTTCCATTTTTTCTTTTTCTTTTTTTATTTACATAGTTTCTATATCTTTTGAGAATGTAACTAAGCTGGACCAATTGTAGAACTGTCATAAACCCTAAATTCTGCAAATGTAAATTTTCTTCTATTGAAGTTTTATCTGACAATATTTTGATAGGGAGGTACCATACTTTAAGGCCCAGTTGCCACCAGGCTGAAGGAGTGAAGGGTATTTAGCCAGGCCCCTGTCAAGATTTGGATGAATCTGGCCCAAAATTATGTAACCTATAATTTTTCTCTGTTTTTTTAAGTTCAAAATCTTCATCCAAAAACCTTGATTTGACACTAAAAGGCAAATTAATGGGTAGAACAACAAATAATTTCTAGAAGTCTATAAGGTATTCTAGTCGAATTAGAACCTTTTTTCGTGACAACAAGATCAAGTCAAAATCTGATTTTTATGAAACTGTACTGTCATGTTAAAATAATCTGATATGCTGACCTTGCTACAGTATGTTTTTCTGTAAGTGATATTGTGATCTGTAATCAATTTCATTAAATTTCTGATGCAAATGATCCACAAAGGTGAGAAGACAAAAGTTGGGCAGCTGTTGTTCAAAAACTTCATACCTAACTCTTTCATGCTCTACTTACAACCCATTTGTTAGGTCCATTGATTCAGGAGCCAGTCTAGCTTGCCAATTTGGATGACCTTTTTGTTCTTCTTGGAATGCCAATCAGAATTATGACATTTGTGGGAGGGTTGGTACTTCATGTTTGAAACTTAATTTGTCCACTTACTGCCTATGCAATACAGTCTAAATTTTGTCTTAGCCATGAATGGTTAAATCCTGTTGCTGATATGCAGTGCAGAAATGACTACACATTTTCAACCGACCGACTTTGTGTATCTTCAACATAAACAGTAAGCAATCTTTCCCATCCATTTTCGGTGCAGGAAACAAAGACTAGTCAGGTCAGTCAAGTATTGGTCAGTTTGTGGCCAAGTCAAGCTTACAGCCAAAACATTTCATGACCCTCAATATTCATAGCTTTGCTTAGGCTTCTGTGGTTAATTTTAGGGTCAATGGAAGCATATGACTGCATAATTCAAGTCAGCCAAGCAAGAAGTTTGCTGAGCATTAACTTCAGTTAGGAGTTAAATCAAACCTACAGCAGCTTGTAGCCAAATACTTTCTGCCAATGGCCCTTGTTCCCAGCAAAAATGTCAAAAAATAAAAATAAAAATAAAAGAAAAAAAAGACCGGTCAAAGGGTCGATCTTAATTTTACGATTTGAATTGGACTTACGAGTCACAAAAATCAAACAAAAAGATAACCGAACATTTGATTCAATGATAAGTGTATATATTTATCTATTTAAAAGAATAAATTTGAATTTCTTTACAAAATTTAAAAGAAAAAAAAAAGAACTTGACATTTGATTCAATAGGGTTAGGTTTTTCTTGTTAATTTTAGGTTAACATACACAGCAAATCTCAGCTGTCAATTTGCCTAACTTCATAAACAAAATGATGGTGAAAAATGGGTTCCTTTCCAAAAGAGCTGTCATCTACAGTTTTCTGACAGTTAATTTTCTCATTGCATCTTGCATTTTTCTTTCATGACTTCATGAAAGAACAATGTGAACATAACACCTACCTCTGAAAAATGCAAAAACTCTGGGAAAAAAAAATTTAGTATGATTAATTTTTAGCTGTTTTTGAGTGAATAATTACCATCTGCCAACTCAAATTAACCAATGAAAGTCTTCTAATTAAGGTTGTGAGAGTTTTTATTTATTTATTTATTTGAAAAAGAATAATTTCAAATGAGTTTTTTGAATAAGTGCTTGTGTCATAAACCTGTATTTTTAATTAAAAAATATATTTATTAAGTAAAAAAGATTTATTTATAAATCTAAGATTCATCTCATGTGGGATTCCAGATAATATATACTTACTATTAAATCGAATATTTAGATGTAAGAGATTTTAATTAAAAATAAACAAATAACAAAAAAGTCTTCTGAAAAAATTAATAAATAAAGATTTTTCTTAATTTAGCAAATGTTATTAAGGACTGTAAGTGACAAATTCTCTTCAAAAAGAGTATAATGACAATGTTAACTTTTAGTTAAATTTGTTCAATGACACAAGTATTAGAGGCTATTTCTCTTTAGAATTCAATAATTAACAAACACCAACCTCACAAATATGTTACTCTTAATAGCATGCTTCAATTATGATTGAACAAACTGCCATCTCCCTTTTACTTGAAAACAAATAATTAAAATAATATTAATTTTTTTAAAAAGGCATTTTCACAAATAATTCTAGTAATATGCCCATTTGATCACATCAAAGCTCAATTCAAAGCCATTAAAACAAAGAAATCTTTCATATCTTTCTTCTGAAAGTGAAAGAAAACGATATGTCTATTCTTTCCCCAAATTACATTACCTTAAATTATCTTTCACAGACTATATAATGTATACAAACTGAAAAGGAAAAATGTTCACATGATTCCCCTTTTTTCATGTCATCTTGTTCAGTTAACATCCCATTAAACTAGCTAGTCACACACTTTTCATATTTCATAATCATATATATAATAATAATATAATAATGAATCATTGAATATGTTTTATTTTAATTTAATTAATTTCTTGATGTTTATCAGTAACCACTAGTCTTTATCTACAAGAAGAATGAGTCAGCATGGTCATCATCAGAATATTAATATCATATTGTCTTATGTTAGACACCCTAAGCACAATCCTAGTCTATTTCTTATAAAGCAAAGGGCAACGTCTGAATAGGAAAATAAGTTGGCCAATAACCCTAACTAAAGGATGTGATCCCTTTAATTATTATTATAAGAAAAAGCAGATTCCAATCATAATAATAATAATAATAAAGTTAGGTTTCAATAGAATACACAAAAACCAGATAATATATATATATATATATATATATATATATATATATATATATATATATATATATATATATATATATATATATCATGCAAGAGGAGATAAAGGGGAGATATGAATGAATTAAACTACAAAGACAAAGGATGGTATAGGACCCCAATAATGCATTCTGTATTTCAAAGAAAAGGAAAGTTTGTAGGACATATGACCTAACAAGGACAAAATGGAACATATTCTTATCCTTTGTTTATAAGGAGCTAGCATTTTTTAAATGACACATGGTATTTGGTTTGATAAAAATTGTAGGTCGAGAAAATGATCGATAAATACATAATCAATTCGTGACATGATCAATAATAATTTTAATCAATTTCAGATGTAAATTAATTTCATTTTTTCTAATTTTGTTTAACGGTCGGTTTGGGTAATGGTATATATAATTAGAATTATAAATAAGGACTTGACTTGGGAATGGTCGTACTAAGTCATCAACTAGAAATGTCAGTTTAGGGTTCATATTGCTTTAATTTTCTCTAGGTTTGGCTTGCTTGATTATCCAAACCTATTCAAATTTTGTTCCTCATCATCATTTTCCTTTTCTTTATGCCTTGGGTAGGAAGTATTTACTATAATAACAAAAAGAGGTCCAAATTAGGGATATTTTTTCTCCACATGATTATTACAATAATTACATCCTGTGGTCTCCTTTTGGCATCTTGATGTAAGCATAACATATAATAATAATAATAATAATAAAACAAATTTGGGTCTTTTCACCTTTTTTTTTTTAGCAAATGCATTCCAACCATCATTCCCTACATTAATCAAAAGGTGGAAGAGAATAGTGAAAATTAAGGGCTAAAAACAGACATGCTGAACATGTTTTCAACCATTCAATTTTGTCAAAAAAAGGGGGTTCTCAAAAGGGGTTTAAAGCAAAGGTGAATTTTGGGTGAAAATAAGCTGGAAAAGAAAAAAAGTTGGGATTGATTTCTCCTATATCTAGGGTTCATGTGCATGAAAGTAGGATGACTTACCCAATTCACTTTATTAGATTTTTTATTCTTTTTTCCACACATTATGTTATCATTTTGTTAGAATGTTGCTGAAATGAAGATGATGAGAATTTTGGTTGGTCTTCAATCAATTTGTGAAGAAAGCCTGTTTTTGTGGTAATTTGTCTGATTAAGCTTTTAATATGGTTGGTGAAGGGATATTCATGCTTTGATTAGACCATGATCTGATTGCTATTTTTTCCATAATTGAGATTAAGATTCACCAGCTGGTTTTCCTTTTTTTTCCTTTCCTTTTTTTAGCTATAGATCTAGGGAGACAGGTCAACACCAATTATTTGAAGCTTTGGGTATGTCTTGTTTCCTTTTCTTTTCTGTTTTTTATTTTATATTTATTTTAATTTTTAATACATTTAATTATTTCCTCAGTTAGGGTCAAAGGTGTGATCTTAATAGATCATGCAGACGATAACCTAATAACATTCTATCGACATAATCATTATATTTAGTTATTTACCATTGTTTCTTAATTTCCTCTTTGTATAATTAAATTTTATTATAATTGAAGTGACCCTGTTACAGAAGAGAGTTAAGAACATCTCCAATAGAACACCTCAATCGTGAGAACATGATAAAATGTCTTAAATTTATTTTTTAGAAATAGAAGAATTAGGGTTCATAGCTAATTTTTCCATTTGATTCAAGATCATTTAAAAAAAAATAAAAGGTGGAGGGATTTAATAGTATCTTATACTCTATGTACCAAAAAACAATGATAAAGCCTCTGGCTACCAAATTGCATCAACATTTATAAGGGTTGCTAGAAGCCTAGTACGCTAGCATGATGCCACTGCTTACACCATGCCAGTTTGGGCATCAATCATGGACTCTAGAACCATTGAGTAAGGTTTAAAATTCTTGATTTCTAACATTAATGTTTAGTCGTTTTAACATTACGTATTACGTAACATAAAATGACATATTAATATATCATATTGAATAATGATAAGACATGTTGATTTAGTGTGGTGATATGATTACATGATATTTTCACTTCCCATATTAATATTGTATTAGTATTATATGAGTATAAAATGATAAATAACGTTTCGACTAACTGTTAATACAAATTTATTTAATTTAAAATAAAAATATAGAGATTTCATTAAATGAGGAACAATAACTTATTTAAATTTTTTAATAAATTTAAAATTTTTTAAAGCATTATGGCATTTTTTTTATATGTTTACAAAATTCGTCTAATCTTATCATGCTTTGTTACAAAAGATTTTCAATTCAAACTTGAATATCAACATTAGAATGAGTGAACAAAATAAATGAAATCAAGGGTATCTTGTTATGTAACTTAGCCAATAAAATTAGATAAAAAAGAAGAAGAAGAAAAAGTAAGACATCCCTTTGAAACAAAGTATGGTATGTCCTCAAGGATCAATTTTGGACCTTAGATTAAAAATTAATTTTGCTTTTTCAAGATGCATTTTTGGAACTTAGATTAAAAATTAATTTTGCTTTTTCAAGATGCATTTTTGGAACTTAGATTAAAAATTAATTTTGCTTTTTGAAGATGCAAAGGGAGTAGAGGGGGTGGTGGGTTTCTAATTTATGGACCCAGTAAAATGAAATGCTGAGCATTCTAAAGAGAAAAAAAGCCATATGATATGGCTTTTTCATATGGCTTTTTTTTTCCCCATTTGGTATGGGCACAATACAATAATTTTCTTTCTTCTTTCCCTTTACTTTCCTTTTGTAACTTTTCTTGAAAGTTGTTATAAGTCAATTTTTGAAGGTTGTGCAAGCACCCATGCCCTTTCTTTTTCTTTTTTTGTTTTATTAAAGTCAAAAAAAAAATCTATATGAAGAAACTCTTTTCCCCTTTCCTAACTTATGCCTATCTTTTTCTAAATGCAAATAGCCTTATACAATTATGTGTTACATCTCCCACCCCCATTGCCCTCACAACCCCACGTGTGCTTTTCTATTAATTCATTCAGTCATAATCTAACAATAATGTTCATCGATACCCTTGAATGATTGTCCAAATCAATGAAAAAATTGGGTATAAATTGTTAGCTAAACCTATCTAATTTTGCATGTTGAAGTCCATAAACTCCACTCATTAGCCTTGATAAATTGACAACTTACCCTATCACTTTCACACTAATGAGTTTATTTTTGGGAATATTCTATCCGAGTCAATTTCAAAAAGGTTGAGATTGAGAAGCCATGCCCAATGGAAACCACTAATTGGATACTGCCCCAATAGGGTGTGAGGGAAAGGCATGCTCATAGTCCCTAGGAATTTTCACCTGCCATCATCCTTCTAGAGTCTAGAACTCAAGAACCAACACAAATCATTTGATAATATTTTAAGTAGGGAGGCGAAAGAAAAAGAGCCAACAGCATTAAGAAAGCTCAAGAAAGAAGCAAGCATCAACTACCACCCACCAGCACTCTTTTAAGATTAAGTAAAAAAAATTTACAAAAAGAAGAGTTTGCAATTTGTTTTTGCTTCAAACAATCATAAGATGATGAACAATTTTTGTAAAGGATAAAACTAAAAAGAGGAGAGTCCTACACTTTTAACAGAGTTTCAAGGTGCAAGAATGAAAGTTGTCTACATGTAGAAAGGGTTCATTCATTTCCCTAGCCTCTGTCCAATGGTGGCCCATCCACCAATCCTACAATCTCAAAGGATAAGGTCGGTTGCTTGAGAAAAAGATACTCTAAAATCCCTTCTCCACCACCACAATTTCTATGCAATAAATTTAAAAATGAGGAAAGACAAAACATGGAAAGGAAAAACCACAGGTCAGACAAAGAACTTTGGCTACGTTTCTGGGTTTGGGAATAAGAATTGATAGGAAAAGGGAAGATGACAAGATAAAAACAATTAGGATTTGGGAGAAAAGAAAAAGGTGGGGAATAGGAAGAAATATATGAAAACAGTTTTTCCCACCTCATAACTTTCATTTTTGTTTTGAAAAATCCAAAGATTGTACAGCCGGATTCTAGTTTGACCTCCAAAAGCTTAAGACTGTTGCTGCTTTTGATCTTGGTTCCTAGCTACCGTAGAAAGGTTGAGTGGACACCATCATGCCTGTCCTCTAGTAGGCAAAGTATCCCACTAAGATCTTGCAACCCGTTTTTACAGTAGTTTGTTTCACTCAATTCCCCTGGACTCTTCCTTTGCTCATCTTCACTTAGAAAAAGTAAAAGCTGCTATGTTACTTTCTGCTTCTTCTTTCTTTTTTTTAGATATCATTTTTTTAACCTGCAATTTAAAAACAAAATTTACTGTAAGAAAATGTCTTTCAAAACTGATATGCTAACCAGGCAACAATGTAAAAAGCAATTGAAAAATGTGCTTTCTTGCACTTTCTCCTCTTTATGAACAAGCATACAGGGCTCAACCTTTTCCTTTGTTTTTTTTGGGGGGAGCGGGTTGGTTTACCATCTTTATTTTGTCTGTCACTATTCAAGTTAGTTGAGAGTTCTGGACCAGTTTTTAACTTCCTGCCTATCTCTAAGTGTTAAACAGTAAAGAGACTTGTTTAAAACAGTGACAAGTTAAATTCTACCATAACAATTGTCAGATATTATTACAATCTTTAAAAGAATGAAAGGACAGATTGCACAATAAAGAACATATAATCCACATGATCTTTTTATAAACTCAAGCTATCATATTTCAATGGTTGCTTGATTGTCCTAAAGGGTATTCAAAGGGGGGGGGGGGGGGGTCCATAATTCCTCTAACTTAAGCAAGAACAACTGCTTCACTAAACTACAACATCACAAAAAAAATTGCATGGACCAGTTGAAGCCACGTGCACGAAATCAAACAAGGGCAACAAAGCAATGGAAGAATTAAAAAAATAAAAAAAGAAAGAAAATTAAATATAAATTACATGAATGTTGTTTTGAATCTTTTCTCTGAAAGATTTATGCCTGGTTTTTTGTGGTAGATGAAAAGCAAAAGGTGGTTGGTTCAATTGTTAATGGGCCAAAGAATTTTTTATAGCTTTTCAAACATAATATGATCACAAAGAGCAACCCTTTTTCCGGACTACGGACAGACCCTTTTCTATGATATTGATTCTTCTAATACTCAATGACCATAAAACCCTTCCTCCAAGTTCAATGACTGTTTTGAGGTTGTCCCTTCAAATGACTATAGTACCCCTTTAACCCTTTCAAAGGATGAGTGTCGGTCGACAGACAACATGGAGAGCTGTCTTCCCCACATCACTGTTTCCCTCCTTGTTCTTGTCCTCCACCCCCCTCCCCCTCCTTTTATTTTTTTTTTTTTAACATTAGCATTTGAACTCAAAAATTTCATGTTACAACAACAGCAACAAGCAGCAACCGGTTAAAGAAATTGACAATTCAAGCCTAACAAGCACAAAAATGTTGACAAGTCTAATACCTTATTGGATTACTTGGAAAAGTATGCGTATGCTAGAAACAAGTATTGAAGATAGAACAAAAGGAAAATTAGGGTAAGTTGACTAAGTAAACTCTGATGCAAAATAGCTCTAAGGATGGCCAGGCCCTAAATGGTGCTGATTTTGCTATTAGGTGTGGAAATTGGGTTTTCAATTCAATTGAAAGTGACATTTCAAGAGTTGAAAAGGTAAATTTGGATTTGGGAGTCATGGTCAAATGGGTCACTCTTGTTGTATTATGATGACATTCATGAGAAGAAAAAGAAAAAAGAGAGAAAAAAAGAATTTATATTTGACAAAATCAACAAAACTCTTATAAATCTGTTCACAGCTTTATAAACATTAAAAATGTCAGCATCTTCCTTATAAAACATAATACAGGTGTCCCCATTTCATCATTTTCATTAATGCAGGGTCCACTGAGATGCTTTCTTTGAACAGAGACATTAAATAAAAAATGGGGAAAAATTGAAGAATATATTAGTAAGCATGGAAAGGAAAGGCATACCTTTTGTTTTTTTTTTTTTCTCTTTCCTTTAGGTTTTGGTACAAATTTTTGTTGAGAGTAACTCCTAGTTTGTCTTAGGGGTTGCTTGCTTGAAAGCAACAGTGGGAGCTATCCTACAACTCCTCCTTTGATGCTCAAGCACAAGTTCTCCAGCAAACCAATCCAACTTCTCAAAGTTACTTTGTTCTCCAATCCTTTTACCTCCAAAGAGGACTGATTCAACATTTTTCTGCTTCAGCATTTCCTCAGCTATCCCTATCAGCATAGTTACATTGCTGGGGCTGGGGTCTGTATCTACATTAGGGCCACACCGACCTAAACTGGACCCATTTGCCTGTCACACCAAAAATTGATTGGAAAAGAGGAAAAAAAAATGATCAGTGATTCCATGATTTACAACAAAACTAACATCAATGTCTTAAAAGACTGATGACTAAGAAAAACAGAATTTGTTCATCCATCAAACATAGTAAATTAATCAAAAGGTCCCAGAAATCATGGTCCCTGTAGTTTTAGCTTTTCCAACATAACAATTAAGGTTGTACTGAAGCAAAATTAAAATACCCAAAGCCCTGCCTCCAATTAATTTGTCTATGAAACCGACCAAAAGGGCAGGAAAAACAAAACACCAATGGGCCAAATTATTATGGAGTCCACCATTTTTTGTTTCATTTCATTGGTCACTTGCCAAACCCCCCTTTAGTGGTTCATTAAAATGGCACCTAACCAGATTGTTTTTCCGCATTCACCTTTATGAATTCTACTTTCATCAGCCACTGAAAACTATCATACAAAAAGCTAGTAAATGCAATACAGAACAACCTGCATACAGCCTAGCTTTTTATCACTGGCTATTGGGAAATATATGACCACTCAATTTCTTATAGTACTCTTTTGGGTGAAAATTGACTACTTCATATGACAAATAGAGAGGCCAGGCCATGGTCCAAACTAGAAGAAACTTCCTCCCCACTCTTTTTTCTCTTTTCTTTCTATTGGAGTGTAGTGTATGTACTTAAGAATGGCAATATAAGAGACCAGGTCCTGGCATGTTAACAGTGCAGAAAATATTTTACCGTAAGCAGCCTAATAATAAAAGCTAAGCTAATCATAGAAGGCGTGTTTACCCCTTTTTAACTAATACAGGGACATGGAATCATGAATGGCATTTTCTGCTCACTCATGATGTCCCACCACTCTTATACCAAAGCTTGCTCTAAACAAACAAGGCAAGATATCCCCCACAGCATCAAATGACAAGTAGTTATAGTTTGAAAATTTGTTCATAAAAGTATTTAAACATTCCCATATTACGCAAGAACTTGGCAAATGAACCAAAGCTTTCCCCATGGATTGAATTATGGAAAGAGAAAAAGAAATCTGAAGAATTCTCTTTGACCAAAAGAATCTTCTATTGCGTAAAGCGAAATGTGAAAGCTTTTTTCTCAAGACAATTCAACAGCTTTGGGTCCCTGTTCAAAGAATAACTGACAATTTTGACCCAAAAAAACACAACTTGGAAGAAGGTGCAGCAATGTAACTTTAGTTTAACTAAAACAACCAAAGCAGCAGTAGGCCTTGGGTTTGAGCCAACCAAAAACGCCTCGTTTTAGGAGTTTTGCCAAAGAAACAGTGCCCCCAAAGCATCACGTGCGACCCAAAACCACCATGCCTGCCCAAGGCTGAGGTCCCCTGTTTACCCGTTGGCCAAAATAGGGCATAGATTTCCATGCTTGTGCTCCATGCCCTAAACCTTACACTACTAAAAACACAAGCATCAATGACCCCATTATCCAAGGTCAAAAACAAACGTTACCATCAACATTTGAACCCTTAATTCAAGAATTCCAATGTGCAAAGGACAAGGCCCTTTAACTCCAACCAGCCTGGCTTCCATTGTCCCTTTTGCATTTGGCAATGACAAAAACCCTCATCAAAATCATCACGAACAGAGTTTGCTAAGGACAATCACATATGTTCAACTGTCTAGTCTTGATAAAAAAAATGTAAAAAATAAAGGTTTTAGGATCAGAAGGTACCAAACATCAAACATGCTTGTGTAGTGCCATGAATATACCTGAATTCTGACGTAGTTACTGCTTCTGCATTGTCCGAACGCCATGGCTACGGCTTGGTCCACCGAGTCGGCCGAACCGTCACCGGATATCCGGGCCATTGGCTTGGCCCAATCCTTGACCCTCCAATTCTTGACTTGCTCATATTCATAGCTAACTTCAAGTAGCTGACCGGTCCCCAACGACAGCACCAACAAATCCTCAACGCCTCTAACAAAAGGAAACTCCTGTTTATTATGCAACACGTGCGTAATTGCTGCAGCCGTTGGGTTGCTCATAGCCAACCCACCATCAACCGCCACGCACCTGGTCTCACCGTCAACAGACCGCATCAAAACCGGGTCGAATAAACCCGGTTCAGCTGACGTTGCCCGACAAACCTCCCATAAGGGAAAATCAAAACTATCCGTCTCCAAGGCGTCCGCCCTTGAAAACAAAAATGGCGCCGTGCTGGAAAGATCATAACACGGAATCAAAACCGGTTTTAGAGTATCCTTCAACGTCAAACTCCTTCCATCCGCTGCGAAAGCCTCCTTCATCGCCTTCTCCAAACCGGTTGAACAGGACCCGGTCGAACCGTTTTTCAAAATTTTCTTCAAAATACCGCCGTTTTTACCCGAACCGGAACGGTATATCCGCTTCCCATTATCAGCAAGGAACCGCCACGTCTCCTCAGCGGTATAAATCGGGCGGTTGTTATCTTTGGTGCCGAAAAGCATGGCGGTGAAGATACCACCAACGCCAGAACCGGCGGCGACGTCGAAAAAGTCGGCGATTCGAGCATTTGGATTACCGGACTTGGATTTCAACGCGTGTTCGAGATAAGCCAAAGCTTTCCCACAAAGAATCCCTCTCATGCCACCGCTATCGATACTCATAATACAGATTTTACCTCTCTGGTTCTTGATAGCTGACTGGGAATTCTCATCACCCTGTTGAACTAACGGCTCAACCTTCTGTTCAGAAGCCGGAGAGATCGGCTTTGGAATCCATAGCTTCTGATGATCATCGTACCCGAATAAAAATTTACTTTCCAGAATCGAAAAGATTTCGTAACTCAGCTTATCTGTGTCGATGCTCGGTTCTTGCATCTCTGAGGAAGTATTCGATGACATTATTACTTGCTGTCGCACGTTACACAAAAACCAAGAACCCAAAATTAAAAGAAGAAAAATCTCTTCGCTTTAGGAAGAGAAAATTCTTTGCATACTCCAAACTGGAATTCCTTTCTGTTCTTTCCTTTGTTTACTTCCACCTTTTCAGAGTATCTGACGCAGACTCTGCCGCTGAAGGAGTTGAGTTAATGAAAGCAGCAGTTATAATTTTCTGCTACCTTGCCATTCACGCCCGCCCAGAAGAAAAGTTTTTCTGCAAATGGTAAAATGATGAGTTTAGCTTTAATACAATAATAATTATAAGAATAGTATATAAGAATTTCCAAAGTAAGTATCACCTTATTTGACAGGAATGCTCAACCAACATTTATCAGCTTCTAAAATGGAAAATCACTCCCCATTGCGCAATCGTTATCATTATCAAAAAAAAAAAAAACAAACAAACCAACCCGAAGATCCCCAAGCCTAATTCTACCAATCCACGCCTTTCGCCTGCTTAATTTTTTCTCTTTTCTTGAATCTTCGGCTGAGAACTCTATCTATCTATTAATAATATCTTTTGTTTTCTATTTGGTTAACTAACCATCAAAGAAAACCAAAACCCTTAACAAAAAAAAGGCCAAAACCCCAAAAGAAGACAAAGAAAAGAACCCAGAAGAGAGACAGTAAGAGAGGCAAAGGTAAGAACACCCAGCAGCAGTTTGCTTCCAGAGGATGTCTGTTTATTTTAGCTTTTAAAACAAAAAAACCATTTTCTTTTTATTTAATTTTTTTTATATATAACCGCACTTACCGTTTTAAAATCACCAAATAGGTAAGCAACGGCTCTAATTGTTTGTTGGTTTTTGATCAAACGGTGGAGTTTGTCTCATTTACTATTGGTCCGTGATCAACGTTCAAAATAAGTAAAAAAAAAAAAAACTCTCTCTAACTTTTTAGTATTTTTTATTTTATTTTTAATAATCTCCCGCGCTTGTCGTTAACCGCGTGGGGCCAAGGCGTCACCACCGTCGGCAAAAGAATGGAGGAGCACCACTAATTGTGGGCAAAAATATAATTTTTTTTGGACAAATTCGCCCTTTGGGTAAAAAGTGGGTTCAATTTTGGATAAAAATGTGGGGTCTGCTTTTTGGAAGGCTGTGATAATGGTGGAAATTTTTAGTTTTTACTGTTTAACTGTCCGGTGAAAGTCAGGGGGGTTATTAGTGAAAAGAGGTGATAAATAGTGGATAAGATGACTGGTGGGAGACAAGGTGGTCAATGAGTTGACTAATTAGAGTTGTAAAGAATTTTTTTTTATTTACTGATTGGACCGTCTTATTCTATTCTAGTATTGGCTAAATATACCAAACTAATATTTATCTTACATTAATTTTAATTACTTAAATTAAACTCACACTTTAAAGTTTTATCTATAAATGACTTTCCAAGTGTTAAGCATGCACAAATTCATGAAGAATCAAAAAGGTTAATAAGTCATTAAAATATATTATGATAATTAATACTCACACCCCTAAAAAAGAATTAAAAAAAAACACTATATTGCACCCTCACTATGCAAGAGCTTTTATTTTATTTTATATAATTATTATAGGTATAATTTTTAGAAATAGTAAAAATAAAAAGATGGGTTTTTCTTCTTTTACTTTTTAATTTTATTTTTATAAAATTAATTTAATGCAACTCATAGAATGGTTAAGTGGGGCTACAAAGTAATTTTAAGTGAAGGCCAAAACAAAGTTTAGTCAGACGTGTAACAGTAGAACTTGTTTGGTTCTTTGATTTGAGAGGGACTGTTCATGACGTGAAGTCCTCTTCAATGCTCTAATTTATTTATTTTATTTAAAAAAATTATTTGACATTTTCAAGTATTCCTTTCAATTAATATAATTTATTTTTTTTCCTTTTTCTTTTTTGTTTTTAAGTACCGTAAAAGTTGATTTTTCGATTAAAGTCAAAGGTGTGATCAAAGCATATTATACAAAAGAGAACTCCGTAAATTTTTGTATTACTATATTTTAGAAAAATTTAGTATTTATTAATATGTTCTTCCTTTTATTTTTAGTATAAATGAATTAATTTAAGATCTGACTTGAAATATTTTGTTTATAAGAATAGTATGGATTTAAATTCAAATATTTCATATTTGATATAATCGATTACGTTTCGAGACATAATTCAACAAACTCAATAATTTTTAAAAAATTTTAAAATTTTATTTATAATAAGAATTGTGTAATTAAATATTATCGACGAAATTGATAAAGAAATCTTCAAACCTTTATATCAATTTATTTTATTAAAATGTATGTTAAAAATTATAAAATTATAATTATAATTTTTGTTGGTGCATTAACCAAATGTGCATAAAATTTAATTATAATTTTTTTAAAAAAATTCTCCATATTATTATTGTCTAAAAACTCTGGAGAAATGAATGTTAAAGGTTGCATTTTAAGTTATAAAAAGGTTTATGATTCTATTATTTGAATAAATGATAGTGATGAACAAGTTTTTCTATGATCAAATCATTGAATTCATATGCAGCATTGGACCCAAAAAAATCAAAAACATGAGGAAAGATTAAATCCCATCACTCTTCCTGAGGAGTGGAGGGATAAAGACAGTTCCACATTTCTTTCGTGCAGCAAATTAGTGTTGTTATCCTGACTTGTTATCGATAAGTGCAGCTTCCCACTGCTAAGCTTGTGGCCTAAAATCGTTCTCCACTAGCTTTACTGCTCCTAAGCTTAGTGCTAATGATGAAGACATTTACCTGGAATAGCATGATTTTCTTGACTTCTCCGAGGATTTAACCAACATTTTCCAATTTTTTCAACTCTATTTTTCCAAAAAAGTTTGAAAGGCAACACATGCTACTTTATCGAATTTGGAACCATACGTCACGAAACTTGTGTTATTAAGTGATAAGATGAATTTTTAACTTATGAATGAAATCTTTTTTTCACATGCTTTTTTAATTATAAATACGAATTTATGATAAGTAGTATTTGAATTTATCTACTTTTTTATTAATGTAAGATCTCAAGTCGAAATAAGTTTGGATTGAATCAAAGTGAATACAAAAATATTACAATATAATTGAGGAAAGTAGAATATCACGAATTTTATATTTTTTAAGGATGAAATGAACTTTGAGTTTTTTTTTGTGATTTTTTGGGAGAGTCGTATATCTCTTTGTTCACATTAGTATCTATATGCAGTGGTTAACTTGTTATTTTCCATTGTCATTAGCTTATTCGGCCTGAAACTCATCCATGTTTGAGGGATTCCATTGGTGCATATACAGCTTTCTTCTTTAGTTTCTGGTCTTTAATGGCTAATAACTTGCAAGACAAAAGGCATTTTTAGTCCACTAATCACGGCAGTTGGTCTCTATTTGCATGATTAGATTAAGTGGGATTTATCAAAGTCACAAGTGACCAAAGTCATTGATTTGGGAAGAAAATAGAAGATAAAAAGTCCCCATTAAGTAATTAACCTTGGATTGGAATAAATTATAGTTGACGCCAACTAGGCTCCAAATTCAGCTTTATGCTACTTCTCTTTGAGGTTAAACACAGGAATTATGATGTCCTTAATACTTCAAATACTATCTATGCTTCACAATCTTAATATTTGTCAATATCAATTAAACAAAATTATATACTAATCTTGATATTTTAGCACGAGAATCAGGGTTTTATTTTTTTTTAAAGAATTGGGTTTGAATTTTTTTTTTTTTTTACAAAATTTATAAAGCTTTGACCTCCTAGTCTCATACCCAGCTATCAGTTGCTAGTATCTAAAACTTCACCCCCCACATCCCTCTCCTCCAAAACAATTGAAAGACAAGAAAACAAAAAGCCACACTGAAAACAGCTGTGGTGATGTATGCACGTGTGGGAGAGTGTTAATGGTGTGGTTTGGCATTTATTGAGGCAGGGGATGGGCGTGAAGGGTGGTGGGGAAGTCACTCACTCACTCACTCAGTCCAGCTGCCAGTGGAGGACTGAGTGAGTGTGTGTTTGCAAGGTGGGACAGCGGAACAAGATAATAAGATAACAGTAAATATCATAGCTTTCTCTTGAATGTTTCTTGATGGCCTTCCCTTCTTTTTGTTGGATTGCCATTGCCCAATCTTCTCAAATTGCCAGACCCCTCCCTCACCCCTCTCAAACTCCATAACTCTCATGGTCACTCACATTTATCACCAGCCCATTACCCTATTAACCCTACCATGTCATTTCCCTTGTGCCCTTTTGACAATTTGTTGACAAAATGACAATCATATTCCACCTTATTTTATCAGTTTCTTCTTTTTTTATCTTCCGAAATTTTAACCTCTGAATTCGGTCCTACACTCCGTAACCAAAAGAAGAAAACTTATAAAGCATCTAAATTAGGCCATACCATTGCCAATTGCCAAGTAAGAGGCCATTATCAAAAGGTTAAGTTTTTGGCCCATTTTCTTGCCATTCAAAATCTTAGGTCCATAAATTTGTGTACCCAGGTCATGGTTACATGGGCCTTGGAATGAGCCTGGTTTGAATTAGCAAGCTGGACAAAGACCCATTTCTATATGTTGGTTCTTTGTTAAGAACCAAAAGAATTCATAGATTTTTAATTTGGTATTTGAGAGATGGAATAGTAAACTGATACATTATGAATTATTTTCAGTCAAATTGAACAAAGAAACACAAAAAAGTTGAGGTAATCTGTGTCCAAGATCATGACTTGAAAGCACAAAGTGGCACCATTGAGTAATAGAATGCACTAACATTGAGAAACCGGAGGAAGTCTTAGATGGTCCCATATATATAGACAAATTTTTCTGTGGCTAAGCAATCAAAGTTCTAAATTTCTAATGTGGTCCACTTCCAAGATATTTGGGATGCTTCTATCCATTTCCACATGGTTTTCACTCTTCTGTCGTCCATGGATAGAAAGTGCATGCCTTCATCTTCTTCCCTCACTCCCAAAACGCACATAAAAAATGCAAACATAATTCCAAAGTGGGCACTAATTCACCAAAGAAAGAACAGAGTTTGCCTCAAATTCAGGATGTATGATGTAAATATTACCTTCATTTCAATATTTTTCTACATGATCAGTTTCTTTACCCCTTTTTTTTTTTTTGGGTTGGTCCTAGCAGCAACAAATATCCTTGTGGTTGCCAATGGAAGCAGAAGGGAAAGACATGGAGGACTCAAAGAATCTATGTGACAAAGGAGGGAGAAAATCTGATACGAGTGAAAAAGGATCCTGTCAAGGGAGATGGAATAAAGGGAACTATAGCTGGGGCAGTTGCTCTTATTATTGGTACTAGTATTGGATCAGGGATACTTGCACTCCCACAGAAGGCCTCTCCTGCTGTACGGTGCTTTCTCTTAACAGGGTGTATAGTTTTTAAGTTTTTGGGAATAGTTTTGCCATGTTGGTTGTAGAGTGTAAGTAATGTTTAACTTCCTTTTCACTTACAGGGTGTGCTTCCAAGTTCAATATCCTTGATAATTTGCTGGGCATTTCTGCTAATTGAAGCACTTTTGCTCATCGAAATAAACGTTGGTTTGCGGAGAAAGAAGGGGAAGAAGGAAGAGGAGAGTGAATTTGAGGTAATTTCCATAAGGACAATGGCCCAAGAAACACTGGGAGATTGGGGTGGAACTTTGGCCACAGTGATCTATGTTTTCTTGGGTTACACTTCAATGATTGCATACAGTTCCAAGTCTGGGGAAATCCTCTTCCATTTGATCAATCTTCCTGAATCAGTTTCTGGCTTCTTGTTTACTGGAATTTTTACCATGCTTATCTCTGTTGGTGGAACCCAAGCCACTGATCAAGTCAACCAATGGCTCACTATTTCCACGATAGGTAGGATTTAGACAACATTTTAGATTTTTATCTTGATTGATTATAGTTGGTAGCCTTTGATTGGAAATACCCTGTTTAGCAACATATGGATGTTGAAAATGTGGAGGAAATGATATACAGGTTTATTAATTGCAATTGAAGCGCTAGCAGTTGTGTTCGGAGGGTGGTCAGGGCTGGAGGGAAGTGGTGATTGGGGGAAAGTTCCAGCCACCATTCCTGTCATGATATTTTCTTTGGTATACCATGATATAGCACCCGGTATAAAAAAGACTACTCTTTTAAGATGAAGCTTCAGATTTTTCCAAGCATTGAAATAATGCCTCTTGGTTTATGATTTTAGTACTTTTCTTGCAGTGCTTTGTGCTTATTTAGGCAGTGACCTTACCCGGTTAAGGGTTTCAGTTTTGCTTGGTAGCGTTGTCCCATTGTTGGCATTGCTTGTTTGGGATGCTATTGCACTTGGCCTGTCAGCACAAGCTGACCAGATTGTTGATCCTGTTGAACTGCTTATGAGGTAATTCAAACTACGATTCTACATGTTACATTGCAAATCCTCTCAGTAAACTATGATTGCAAAATCCTCCTTGCCTAATCCTCTAAGGGTAAAATGGAGTGGAGTTTCCTTCATGGTAGAAGCATTTTCACTTCTGGCAGTAGGAACATCAATGATTGGCACTCTCCTAGGCTTCTCAGAGTTCTTTAAGGAGCAGCTTAAGAACCTCTCATGGCATTCTTCTTCAATGCAGGTTAACTTATAAACTCCCCCTTCCACTCATCCTTTTCTTTCTCTCTGACGTGAACTGAGAATTGTGCATGCAGAGGGATATGAAGAAATAAACTTTCCGTCTTAGTATAGAATTATTTTTTCACAGTTCATTCAACATACTGTGTAATTGTTAAAGCTATACAGATAGCACCATTGACACCGGATGACCTACAGCAGAAACCAGACAAACCCTCAGGGCTGACAAATTGGTGGGGAAGAAATAAAACCAGCTTCACAGCAATGGCGATGGTTGTCACTCCAACTCTTTTAGTCTCAACAACAGTTCCAGATGCATTCTCTGCTGCTACAGATATTGCTGTAAGTTAAGAGGACCATAGGTTGGCTTCGTGAAATGGCATTCAGCCTTGGGCTTTTTTTGATCTTTTTGCTGGTAAATTGGTGCAGGGGGGATACTGCATGACACTGCTGTATGGAGTTCTCCCACCAGCAATGGCTTGGGCCATGCAAAACAGAGAAGGTGAGGATTCTCATCAGAAGGCATTAACAAGACCCAAGCCTGCACTTTTTGGAGTAGGACTATTTGCCTGTGCGATAGTGGTGGAGCAAATCCTACAGGATTTCTTGGCGTTGCATTTCTGAGAAGGATAAACATGCCTCCTGCTGCATCTGTCTGTATTATTATACCAATTGCTTAATTGATACTTGCAATTTGTTTAATAGTCCATTTACCAATAGTCTTTGGAATATATTAAAGGTTGTTTCTATTACTTTTCCCTGTTTCCAAGAAAATATACTAGCAACAATTGGGAAAAAGTTTGGTGCTTAAGCTCAGGATTGGCTGAATAAGAGAGCCTGAATGGCACCTTCTGTAATACTGGCATCCCTTCCATTCATAAACTCATTTTATCTATTTGAACAAATAGAAGAAATGTTGCTATATTGACAAACAGGTTCCAAATACTTCTACATAGTGCCATTGGATTGGCAGGAAGTTAAAATGCATAACTCATCAAGAATAGAGATCAAGTTCCAGGAACTGATTTGGAAAACCTATGTGATAATTGTTTTCCATTAATAAATATAAAGAGAACTGACGTCATGGTGCACACATCAAACTTTATTTCAGAACAGGAAAATGATCTACCAATACATGTTTTAAATAAGATAACCACAAATGAAATAATGACATTAAATTGTAGCCAAACATTAGCTCAATGTTTTGACATTAAAATACAGGCATGAAGGCAGTAGACACCTTCAGCCTCATGGAAGATCCTAGTTCCTCACAGTTGTGACATGCTTCAAAAGCATCTGTACAACATCTTGAGATATCCTTGCAGCTTCATTCTTCAAGTGATTGATCTTTGCATCTGTTTCTAGCTCAAGCCGCTTCACATTGGCCCCTGAGTCTCCACTACTCTGTATGGTAATCCATGAATACACCTTAGTTAAAATTTGAATCACAGATACTTGGGTCTCAAAGCAATTCTATCACTTAGAGTTCAGTTGCAGCATAAATAAAGATTTCAGATAACTGTGGAAATAGCAAAAGAAACCAAGGAAACATGCAAATGAACGAAGTTATAACTGAGTCAATGCTCAATCAATAATTGTGAGAATCTAAGCAACATACAGATTCCACAAAAGATTCAATTATTTTTAAATTTTAATTACTATTGTGATGGAAGCCAAAAAAGGGTTGGCAGCTCATATCTAAGATTTTTAGCACATTGCTGTCATTTGAACAGATAAAAATCAATATTTTCCAATTTTTTTTAGGTTCACTAGTTCATACCTCTGCTACCTTCTTCTGAAACTCGTACTCAACTTGAGCACGAAATTCAGTAATCTCTTTCTCTGCCTCTTCCTTGGCCTGTTTTAGTCTAGCCATTTTTGCTGGATAAATAAAAAAAATGAGTCAACAACAGGACCTCCATAAAAAGCAATGACTACCACAATAACAGCAACCAAGAAAGCCAAATCAACTACTCTCCTATGTTTACTACACATCTTAGCCTTCATGAAATGGTAGTAGCAATAACCAAACAGCAAAGCATTATAGTTATGATATTTTATGATAGAAGAGATGAGATCTGATTTGGTACTAAAAGACCAGGAAGAAAGGCTGTATGTTGTGGAAACTATTACAACCAATTTAATTGAGGATACATTTTCAAATTATGTGTGTCTTTGTTGTTTAACCAAGTGTCTATATCAAGTGAGATCATGTGTTCAAAATATGTTCTGTAATTATCAAATATAGCTTCTAAACAAATAAACAGAACCGCCACATAAACTAGCATCTCATTATTCTTGAACTAAGATTGCATCAACGCAACACAATAAAAAATGCATAAAGATTAGAAAATTTCACAAGTCCAGGTATGAGAAATATAGAAAATGAGATGACTGCTTACCATTTCTTGCTATATTGACAATGTGCTGAGCTTCTTGTTCTGCAGCTAGCAGCTGTTGAATACCGTTCTGGCCCCTGCTGGCTTCCATACTTGCTGAATTTTGTTACAGGTACTCTGAAATTAAGAATTGATTTTCTTTATGACAAAAATAGTACTTTAATAATTGAATAAATTGCAATAAAAACCAGTAACAAAATAAACAAAACAAAACCATTGGAATGACAGCATCAGGTAGCAAAATTGGGGTCCTCAGAGTTGGAAGTTAGTAGTCAAAAAAAGAACAGTCAGAGGTCAAGAACTTAAGAATAAGAGGTAGTAAACACAGCCTCCAATAGAACAGAGACATAGGATGGCTATATCTTCAAATGTGGTTTCAGTGGTCACTAAAAGCATTCCGTTGTGTACATGAAGGCATACATATAAGCCTGCACATGTGTTTAGTAACTTCATAAAATTCATCAGGGATCTTTATTTTCTACGAACATATACTACCGCAACCAAGAGAAGGTGCCAACATTTTCCAAGATCGATAACATCCAGCATCATCAAAGACCACTTTGACTTGATAAAATGGAAAACTTAAGCTTCAGACATAAAGTCTTCCCTTCACAATCCCAAAACTTATGATCGAATAACTAAATTTTTGCACAAAAGTCATCAATTTCCAATGGAATTTTAGATCCATAGCCAAATTAAAATTCAAAGAAACCTCCAAGACCCCAAGGACCAAATTTTCATGCCTATTGCAGATTAAATTTGTTTTCAAGGTAAAACACTACATTTTATGTACTGATCCAAATCCATCATTACATAAAAATATTATAAAAAACATTATTTGATCACCAAGATAAGTTACAATAATGCCATAACCACCACCACCACCACCAACAACAACAACAACAAGAAAAAAACAAAGTTTAACTCTTTTAATTCAGAATCAGCAATCTCCTTCCACAATATCAAAAACCCATTTTATATTAGCTCATGTACAATATCATTAAAATGACCACCATCATAAACGAAAAATGAAACTCCAATTTTTAAGCAAATTGGTATCAATAACTAACCCCTTGAATCTAGGTCCATACAAAGGCAGGAAAAAAAAAATACCCATCACGGTTTTTTCATTGAAAAATTCAAAACTTATGTGTTTGTCAAGTAGCCATTAACTGAATTGCCAGATCAAAGGGGAAAAATTAGAGCTTTAGATTTATACAATTCAAATCGAATTACTGAGTTAAAAAAGTAGTGATCTGGAGTACAAAACAATAGTAAAATATGGGAAATGAGAAAATGATAGAAACTGTGAAGAAAATGTAAAGAAATCTAAAGAGAAAAATCGAGAGTGAGAGAAGACGTACCAAAAGAACCGGTGTTTTTGGTTGAGATTTAACGAGAAAATTGAGGGGTTGGCGTTGCCTACTTATTCAATAGAGTTTCAAAGACCCAAAAAAGAAAAGAATAATTGAGTTTATCAAATGCCTATTTTGCCCTTGTTTGTAGTTGTAAATTACGAGTATGCGAACTCTATTTTGACACGTAATATTGAAGATTTCTGCTTTTTTTTCTTTTTTTAGCATTGGCAACATTAAAACAAATTTTAATTATTTATTTTACAAATAAATAAAATATTTATTTGCTGAGAATAATGAATTATGGAAAATAGATCAAGTACTTTTTCTATATTCTCTTATTTGTTTCCTTTTTATTTGCTCTTTTTGCAGCTATTACTAAAGAACAAATCCAAAGGGGTCCTTTGGATACTCGCGAGAAGTTTCACTCTGCTAGAAGTTGAGTGACTTTATAACATCTTTCGGCGTATCTATTCTGTTCTTTGTTCCTATATGTCTGATATAATTTTAGGAGGCAATCCAAAGAGTACTATATGTATAATTTACTTTGTTTCTATATATAAGTATACTTTTTTATCTAAATTTTAAATTTAAACCTTCTCTAACAGTCTAATCTCTTTATTCTAATTTTAATAAATTTAATTGTTATGATTTTATTAAAAATCGATTTAAAAATAATTGGTAACAATGTTAAAAATTTTTTTAACATGGATGATAGCGATATTTTTGTGATGACTTGTCATGTTAAGACGGATTAATTTTTTTGATTATATGACATATGTTACAATTCTCACATAGGTGAAAAATAAAGTAGGCTTTGAGAATATAAATATTAGTTTTTCACCACTTATCAAGCATGTTTTTTGAATTGAGAACGTAAGTTCATAATTTATAGATTTACTTAAAGTTCTTTTTTCAGAATTGAAAGCTATATGGGGTTGGGCTTAAGTTTAGACCCATGACAAATAGTATCAAAGCCGACTCGAATCTTTACTAATGTAGAGCTTCCATGAAAGATACAAAGATGATCCGGGTCTCCCATGAGAGATACAAGGGTTGAGGTGAACCTAAACTAGTGTAAGAGTCTCTCTCCTCTACCGGTAAAGAGTCAATGCAACAGGAACATTGTATAATTGGGTGGGATAGAATCAATAAGAAATGGGATAGGTCTTGGAAATATAGTGTTTCACCACCTATCAAACATGTCTTTTGAGTTGAGAATGTGAATCCATGATTTATAAATTTACTTAAACTTTATTTTTAGAACTTAAAGTCACATGGGATTGAGCTTAAGTCCGACTCATGACACATATCAATATCAAACTATCATATTTTATTTTAATTAAACAATGATTAATATTGTTTTGAAATTCTAAAAAATTAGATATTTATAAAAACTAAAATTATTTTTGTACTATTACGTGTCACATGATAAAAAGAAGTTCAAACTAGCATGTCCTTTCATCAGTAAAAAAATGTATAGTCAAATTGAACGATAAAAGTTCACTACTATTATGAATTGTTTTTATTAAAATTGAAATAATTAAAACCGCAAAATTATAACGATAAATGGATCAAATTTAGACTTCAATATATACTCTTCAATCATCATTAAAGGCTGGATTTGTTGTTTCTAAAAGAGATATGAATGCTTGGACAAGTTTTTCATGAACAAGAAAATGTTAAAAGATGGTACTAAAACAAAACAAATGACTGATTATTGGAGTAATATTGATGCGAGTAACATTATTATAAAAGGAAAAATCTTGTATTATGAAATTGTATATATTACAGAAGTAAATATTACAAAAAGTAAATAATAACAAATTATATAAAACTAAATTTAACTTAATTAATTAATAATATTGTAAGCTAACAAGTTAATTAGTCATTACTTATAACCTAAGTAATCAATAATATTAGGATTTCAGTGGGTGCAGTTGCCCTCATCATAGGCAAAGACTAATTTAGGCTAAGTACTTAAACATGTTTGCGTTCTCCTTGTCTCTCTCCAGATATTCTTGTGTGATGAGGTCTTCAATCTGCTTCTTGATGGCTTTAATGTCAGGCTTGAACATCCGACTCAACTGCTCAACACACTCTGAGACCAACTGTTGGTAGCCCAGAACTTTCCGACTCTTCATTACGCGCACAATTGCAGCATCGATAGCGTAACGCCGTTGTTTACCGACATCATCCACAACTTGCTTCCTTTCATCCACCGGAGGGAGAGGGATCTTAATCCTCCTCAGCTTGTCCGTGAACTTAGAGTTGAACTCAAAGTAGTCACTTTGGGAGATGGTTTTTGTGTTCGGCTCTTTACTTAGAATCTGGTACTTGGCACATGACAGCGAATGTAGTAATCTGACCAAGTCATCATGGGTCAAGTTCAACTGAGCCATGATCTCAGAATAGCTCAGACGATCAGAAGCATTGAAAAGCAGGAGGACAGCAGCCTGGTAAGTTGAGACAATCAGTTCAATAGTTTTTTGCTCGAACTTGCCACTAATGTGGCAGGTTCCCAGTGAGTATATCCATGTCAGCTTTCTGTGTTTTGTTTTTGTTTCATAAAACCCTTTGAAAACTTCTACGCACTTGACCATCTCAGCAGGGAGATTGAGATCAGATGATTTGTAACTTGGCCAGAATCCTGTGGTAAGAACAGTAACTGTTAAATCAATCCCAGGACGTGCAGCTGAGTTACTCCTAAGATAGTCCTCAAAGTTGGCCTGGTTTTCTCTTGCCAATGTCAAATCTGTGACCATGCCCTCCATCTTCGAAGTGAACTGTCCACCACGTTGCTGCTTTAGCTTAGTCAGAATACTCCTTTCGCGATCGTCATTAGCACTGCGGTCAAAAAGCAGACGCCGAGCAAGCGTCTTTCTGTAGAATTCGGCAAAGAGGTCTTTATCACTGATATAGGCAAGCAGCTTAACTACCTTCTCAAGTGTTTCTTCAATGGCTTCATCACTTAATTTCTCACTTCCACTCTTCTTGAGGACATTATCACAGAAAGTTGTCAAAAGCTCCGCACTTGAGCTGCCAGCAACAGTTTCGTTGCAAACTACCTCGAAAGCCTCTTCCAAGGCCTTGTGGAACAGAGCATGGTTTTCAAAACAATCAGTCACGTACTCCACATACTTGTCGTGCAGCTCGATTATTTTCCTGATAAGGACCTGTTCCTGCACTCCAGCTGCAGCATTTGAGGCTTTGCTACTTGCAGCATCTTCCGCCTGTTGAACCAAAGCTATACCCTCAGCAGTAATATGCTGCTTGAATATATCAGCAACAAGTTTCAAGCCTAGAGGTATTTTACTATAAAGCCTGTACATCCTGGAAAGATCCTCCACCTTGTCATCTCTAAGCAAGACCCTGCATCCAGAATGCTCCTTATCAAGTAGCTGATTAACATGCGTCACCAACAACTCATGTTGCGCTCTCTCTGACAATTTTGTCTCACTACTTGAATGCAGGTAATGACCCACTCTGTCCCTTTCCTTCTTCAAGCACTCTTCAGACTTCAACATGTAATCTGGACAAGAATCTTCCAGAATCCAGTTTGATGCCTTACGTGAATAGTAAGCACCAGTGTCCTGAAGCATGTGTGCTTCAAAATCTTCTTCATAACGGTTCATCTGTCCCATCCCAATCTCAACAAAAAAATCCAACACATTCTTCAATAACGCTCGGTCTACCTGCTCTCCCTCACGTTCTTTATCAATAAGAGTAATTACAGCATCTCTGACTTTGACATGCCCGTCCCGATATACCAGATCACGGAAGTAGAGCAGCCCAACTTCTTTAAGAGAAGGAAGTGATCTACAGGCAATCAAGTGGCGATCAAGGTAATAGAAGAGGTGTGATAGCCACCTGAGCATTACTTTATGGTTGGCCCATCTCTTAACAAGCTCCTTCAGCATGAACTCATCGTGCTTCGCTCTTATAGATGGCAATACCGTCGAAGTAATATACCCTTGTATTGCCTGTCGGTACTTGTCGTAAAGCTGCTGAGTATGATCATCAGGAGGCGTTTGAAGACACATGTTGTAGATAGTCGTGTAAAGCTTCATGTATTCTTCTGAGTTAAATGGCGGCTCTGGCCGACCTTCCAAAATCCTCTCAATCTTTGTGATCCCATCCTGCATATAACCCAATCCCTCTTCTAATCCAATAATCTTGCGATTCATTGTCGTAAAAGAGGAGCTAAGATTTCTTCAAATTAAAAATCAGAAACACAATCGAATTTGAGACTACTTCTGCACACACACACACACAAAATCCCTAAACCTAACGGAAAAGTTAATGAAAAACTAGAGAAAGACAAACAGACTTGATGACGCTAAAAAAATTGAATATATATATATATATATATATTACAGAGATGAATGATGTATGTATATGTAAAGTTAATCCTATTTATAATCCAATTCTATTTAATTAATAGTATTGTAGTCTAATTAGTTAATTAATTGTATTGTAATATATCTGCAACCTACATTGTTCAGAACTCTTATTTGAAGGTTGGGAAAACTAGAAAATCAACAAATATATATATATATATATAACCCTTGAAAACTTGCAAGTTGTTCAATTTGAAATGGAAAAACATAGTTTAGGAGCCTTGATGGACTTCCAGTGTAAAGGGGATTGAGGATGCTGAGTGGAGGGGATCTGTTCAAACCCAAGCTTCTTCTAATTGTTGATTCTTACAAGATTTATTATGTAAGATTACTAATCATGATAATATAAAGAGATATTTTAAAAAATAACTCTTAAAGATAAAATATTTTTAAAAATAATTTTTTTTATAATTTTAATTATTTTTAATTAAGTTAAACAAAATTACTCTTAATAATGTTACATGCTATTACACGATATTGCAAGTCATATTAAAAAAATGATATTGTTACACATAATGTATAAAAATATATTACACACTATCGTTAAAAAAGGTTACTACACGCTATGTTGAAAAAAAAAATTTATTATACGTCATATATAAAAACATGTTACACGCTATGATTAAAAAATGTTATTGCACACTATATTGAAAAAAATATTATTGTTACATGTCATGAACAAAAACATATTACATGCTATGGCTAAAAAAAGTTGTTACACATTATGTTGAAAAAAAAATATTATTGTTATACGTCATGTACAAAAACATGTTATACGCCATGGTTAAAAAAAGTTGTTATACGGTATGTTGAAAAAAAATATTGTTGTTGCACGTAAGGTACAAAAACATGTTACGCGTCATATTGGAAAAAATGTTATTGTTCACGCTATATTGAAAAAATATTATTGTTACACGCCATGTTTAAAAAAATTTTGTTACACTTTAATGCATAAAATGTTGTTACTTACGAACCAAACTCCAAATCCTCTCAACTCTTTCCATTTCTTTTTGTTTTTTTTTTTTTTTACAATTTGGCACCGATTAAAGTTTTTTTAACATATTTTCATAAATCAAAATACAAATTTTCTTATTTAAAACATCTATTTCAACTAAAAATTGAAAAAAATTTCTTTTAAAACCTTAGGTTTATAAATTTCAAATTATTAAGTTTATTGGTATTTAAATCTCGAATTAATCCAATTAAAAGTTATTTCAAACATATATGATCATTTTTATTATTTTAGTGTCACCCAAAATATTTAAAAATTAAATTCTCCAAATAACCACCCATCCCAAGCACATCAAAACTCTTACTTGGCATCTTGAAAGCGCGGGAGAAAAAAATCAAGAATATAACAAATGAATGTCGAAGAGAGAAATCAACAAAATTAGAGAAAGTTAGACGGTAAGAGAGAAATCAAAAGCACAAATTGAGAGAAATTAAAATGAATGATTTAATTTATTTAAAATAGTTTTGAAAGTATTTTTATCAAATTATGACTAAATATGTTAAAAACTATTAAATTTATTTTAATAATTATTTTTGAAGGAGGTTATTCCTTACAATATCCTCTAACATAAACAATGGAGAACAGGCCATTGCTTTGAAATTACTGACAAACATAATTTCCTTTGGCATCCCTTCCTTTAGGTCTAGGCTATATGTGGAAAGGAAGTTGGATCTGAGGCATGAGAAGGTGTGTGAAGCCTAAGAATTTGCTCTGGAATCAGATTCGACGCGTAAGGAAGCTTGCCATCCAAGAAATCCTCACCAAATGACTACAAAAAGTAAGGAAGACAGACTTAGAATCTTTGAGTGCATGTCATGAATTTTCAAGGCTTGCTAGGAAGAAGGAATGAAGCAAACTGACAATCAAAGGGGCCATTCCCAGTGAGTTTTTTCTGCATATAGCTAAGTAAGTTGGGGAGGATAAGGATTCAAACCTTAATTGTGCTTGCGGTTATATCACCATTGAATACATATTTGTTACCATGTCTACTCCTTGCTATAATCTGCACAGAAGCAGACCAAGTTGCTCATGATTAGTATTTAAAATGAAAGAACTCTTTCAACTACTTGGAGTAAGAAGTAATATAAGAGACACATAAAACTATATTATCTTTTGTTGGGTTTGGGGAAGGTAGCTGAATGGGGGATGAACAAACTCACCCTTGGAGTATCTCCAGTTAATTCAAAATGAGCTGCAAGTCGTCTCCCCATATCATCATCGCTTATCTCTGCATAGACAAAGAGAAGCTGCAAGGAAACCAATGAAAATTTCATTAACTTAAGGTCAGTTCCTATCCTATTTGCTAGAAACAAGGTCATTATCTTATTAAGGTCAGATCAAAGGAAGTACAACAGAAGAAACACTATAGATTGATTTGGCATGAAAACTAATAAATGTTTGTGCAGCATTGTCTCAAAGATTAAGTAACTACTTGGGGGTAAAACAAGTATATATGTTAATAATGCAGGAAAGGGAAGCTCGGACAGATTCCTTTCAGTTATGGTAAAAGCCATTTCTTTGCAGCCAGGAGCTGTGCTAGACTTCATACGAGCTATATGCATTGTCACCTTGAAATTTTTGTGCTAAATGAGAAAAACTCTTTACAGAAAAGGTAATTTATTTAACCAGTTCTAGGATAGGTGGTTTCACAGCAGTTAAGGCAAAGGCTTATGGTTTCTCCACTTAAATGGATTGAACGAAGCTCAGAAAGATGCACACATGTATGTAAAGTGCAGTCCATCAATGGAAACATTGTGCCTTTGCTCTTCCTATCTAATTGGCTGTGGCTTTTCCAATTTTTCAGAATGGAAGAGAGTAACAAATGTACATGCTGCTTTATCAAAAATAGCAAGGTACCCTCCCAAAGAAAAAGATCAGGAGAGCTAAGATCTCCATGATTTACATTAACAACTTTCTGCTATCACAGCAACTCCCAGCAACTTTTGCATCCTAACTTCTACCTGTGTTATCATTTCAAGATTTACCCTCTTTTCACATCCCATGTCAAATAAATTCAAGGCCAAAGTTAGTTTCATTATTCAATTTCTGAAGATATAATAGATTACTCAGCCACCAGAAAACGATGTTATTCCATAACAAGGTTACTATAAAATACAGTACTGACCTCTTGTCCGAGTGCTTTGGATGCCTCTTCAAATGCAGATTTGACCTCCTTTGATCCACTTTTAGTGTCAAAAAGCCATAACTGATAAGGAAGTTCCTAGAGATGTCAAATCCACAATTGCATTTTCTGGATAAGAATATTGTTTTAATGACATAAGGTATTACCTGTTTTAGTGAGTTTTGAAAAATTAGTGGAGCTCTTTCTTCTGTAAAAGTGGTCACGAAAATAGGTTCTGCATCATCGTTTGCTGTTACATTGAGAACACGAATATTGCTCCTTACCCAGCTCACAATCTCATTCCTGGAATTAACCATGTTAGACTAATCAATTATGAATTACAAAGTGAGTTATACAACAGATGAAAAAGGGTGCTGTGTTTTTTTTAACACTTTTGATAATAATTGCAGGACTTTAAAAAGCAAGTCATCAACCCACTAATGCATCAAGCTTAGCATTTAGAGGGGAACAAAGAATTGCTATAAAAAAAGGGAAAAAAAATTGAACAAAGAATAACCCTTGTTATTGGTATGGGTTATCATGCAGATGTACCAGTATATATATAATGATTAATGCCTATATATGGTCCAATATAAGTCACGGTTCAGTACTTCCTGACAAAAAATGTGGATGGCACAAACAATGGACTCTCAACCAACTTTTGTGATCATTGCTTAATGTTTTGCATAAAAGAAATTGGATTCCAGGGATACCTACTATACTTTCCTTCCATGTCCCCACTTTTTCTAGGTGAGAAAATTATACCAGGGGTAATAATCTCTCTCTATATATTTGTATGTATGAGGGAAGCAGTTCTTTTACAACACTCATTCTACTTTTCTCGTCTTCTAAGTCACCTATTGTTGAGTGCAAAGACCAATTTTGGTCATCAAAACAATCAGAGTTCTTGAGACAAAATCCAACAAAAACAAATCAAACACAAAAACATACCTAGTTCTTTTAGAGTCATAAGGCTTACAAACTCTACCCGCAAGCAAAAACACTGTGGGATATCCAGAAACTTTATACTTCACTGCCAACTCACTTTCCCTGGTAGCATCAACTTTTGCAAAAGCCACCTGATCACCCTTCAACAAAGTGGCAGCTGCTTCAAATTCTGGTACCATTTTTTGGCTCCAACCGCACCAAGTGGCATAGAAGAGAACCATCACATATTTATTCTCGGCTATGAAACTGCTGAAATTCTTTCCAGTCAAAACCACCACATCTTTCTCTCCATGAACAACAGGTGGCTTGCTTACATGTAAATCTTGAGTGGTAAAATCAGTGAAATCTATGATTTCTTCATGGCTGGCGGCTTTAGAGGAAAAGGCTGCAGCCACTTGCTGAAGATCACCATGAAAGATAACTAAGGGGATGAGAAGAAGAATAAATCTTGTTGTAGACATTGTTTTTCAGGGGTCAAACTAAGGGAGACAATTGCATGGAGTCTTGAAGAAGAACTTTGTATATAGAGTTCAGTGGGGTCAGGTGACTCCACTTGTATCGATAATATCTTCATCGATTATATTTTTAAACTATTATTTTACATTAATCTTTCCAATGTATAAGTAAATTAAATTAGAAAAAGCACAAAGTGTTAAAGTACAAAACAATGGAATGATTCTAAATAAAGGAATTTGGGTTATGAAACCTATGCCACAGTGGACATAACAACATTCTACTCTGCATAAACTGCTCCAGCATCTTCTGATAGCACATGGAGTTGAATTCCCTTTTGCAAATTTTCTCTGCTTGCTGGAATTTTTCCAATTTTAATTGAATTTGTATAGCAACAGAAGGTTAAGCAACTTAAACAGGCTTCCCAAAGGGTTTTTGGCTCCAACATTAGCCCTTTCAGATAAGATAGCATCACTTGTCTTGCAATGGTTGATGTTACAACAGATGGTTCTTTCTCTAATTCGATTTGCATATACTCTTTAAGACGACAAAATAAAGAGAAAAGAGGGCATGAAACGGCACTGTTATCTTCTTCCTCCTATTTCTTTCTCTATTAGCTTCAACATTTCTGAGACCTGCAAGAGAGAAAGAAACAGAAACATAAGGAAACCAGGTTGTCCCCAAGAAAAAGCAAGTGAATGCACTAGGAAACTGAACATCACCCACCTCAAAAAACTGCTGCAATACTGGTGAATGTCGATGCATTGTTACATAGATCTTCTCAAGTAGTCCTAGAAGTAGATCCACTTGATCACCAAGAAGGTCTACCTATTTTGCAGCATAAACTAAGTCAGGAACATATTGCTGCAGGAAAGAAGAAAAAAAGAAATTGAGTGTAGTTCAAAACCTCTGTTTCAGCCATTTGGAGATTTTCACATCTCCTAATAAAAGCCTTCCTGTAAAGCGATTCCTTTTGGCTGAGTGAGGCAGTGCGTTCAACAAGCAAATCGAGTTGATGCTTCAGTTCTTCCAACCTGCAAAGAACCATTACAGTGCTTTGCTTAGTCCATAAAGGTCCCCTTAATTCTAGAAAGTTTTTAGTGTAAAACTCCAAGAAATTCATAGTCTCTGGAAGTACATATTTCAATTCTAGTAGAAAGAGTATCATTTATACAGATAGTATAGTTAACAAAACCTGATTCAAGACTAGGCAAATTCTACAAGACATATAAAATACCATTCACTGCTTCTTTGACATCCATTTTATATTCTGAGAGTCTATACTTTATAATGCATTTAGTGGCTAACTATCTCCTAACTAACAATTATGCCATTAGTCTCACACTCAAAATATGTCAGTACATTTTTAGATTAGGATTAAACACAAATCATGATAGTATGATCTCAGCATGCAGTGATCAGTGATTTCTACATGAGTTAAACCAAAGATCAGATGAACTTTTTTCAACAAAAATAGCAGCATTAGCAAGCAATTATAGTTAATAGACAAATTGAAATACCTAAAAATATGCCTTCCTAATCTTGTACATGATGAACACTCAAAGCCCTTCAATATTTGTGATAACTCCTGGATGGGGTTTAAAAGAGATTCATATATATTTATTTTCGCCTCCTCAACATCTTTTGCTTGGTAAATGGAGGGATTCTTGCAATGTGTGGTGTCAACAAGCGCAGTCATTTCACTATGAAGCCATTCTAAATTGCCAACTGTTATGCCTATTCGGGATCCCAACTCACTCAATATTGCCTTACCAAAATCTAAGTGCTGCAAAGCTTTCTCAAGTTTGCTATTTGCTGATTTGGTACTGTTTTGCTCATTAGTAAATAATCCCTGAAAATGCTCATGTCCATCCAACTCATCAAATACAGACCGAACAAGGTCAAGGTGCCTCTTCTGCTCCTTCATTTCAGAACATGCACTTAGTATCAGAGCTTCCTCCTCTTCCAAAAACTTCACTAGTCTATCCAATGTTTGCATCAAATTCTCTTTCCCATTTTCGTCTAGACTTGTCCATAACTTGTTGACAGGGAGCAAGTTGTTTGGATCTCTTTCTTCATTCTGGTCATCAGCTGCCTCCATAATGCAAGCTTCTTTCACTGCCTTAGCAACAAGAAATTGGAGCACCTCTTCCCTAATGAGACTCTCAGTACTGAACGCATCAATTTTCATCTTCCATTCCTTAATCATCTCAGCAAGGAAAACCTTCCAAACATCATCCTTGATAGACATTGCTGCACTTTCAAAAAATTTGTTGCTGAATTGGAAGTCATAATTGAAACTGTCATGAGCTTTGATCTCTTTCAGTTTGCTTAATGCATAATTGGCAGTGTTCATAATATCTCTGACGGTCTCACCAAAGACAATGAAACATAGTTCCTCCCCTAAAGCACATTTAGACTTGTAACTTTCTTTATTCTCATTCCATTCCCTGAGTATTTCCTGTAAGAGGAATGTGTAAACATCCTCCTTTACCATATCCTCCAAATTACCGAAGCCACTAAAGTTTTGGTCTTCTAAACAATTACTTTCAGCCTTAGCATTCTGGTAACATGCTGCTCTGGAGTTATGAGAAGAATCAAGATCCGTCACTGCCTTCCTGAACAAGGAATCGTATTTCTCTTCTCTGCTTTGTACTTCAATTCTGTCACTTCCAGTTTTCTCATTCCTCTCATTTTTCATTTCCTCAATAAATCTTTCATACATTCCTTCTTTTACAAGGCATTGTAACTGATGATTGAGCATCTCAATATGAAATTCTTCTACTAAACTTTTGAAAATAGTTAAATAAATCTCTTCCATCATCATGGTTTGCAGATTTGCATCTTTCAATTCTTGTTTCATAATTCTCACTTCACTGCATGGTTCTTCATTTCCTGGTTGAGAAACTGAGGTTTTCTTCACATTTGCCCATACTTCTTCCATACTTTCAATGCCTGATTTCTCTATACCCAGCTGATCACCTGCAGATAACCTCACCTCAGGAAGAGTTTCCACCTCATTATCACAAGTACAGTCACTAAAAATATCACGAAGCCAAGGATTCCAGTTGATTAAACTCTCCAAACTCATAATAACTTCTTGAATCCTTCTTTTTGGATTAACAGAACCTTTTTCTCTCCCAAGGGATGCAAACCCTCTTTCACGAAGAATTTCTCGCTTCAGCGAATTCAGCTCTTCATTTTTTCTCCGGATTATGGACTCATGATTCTTTATCATCTTTGCAACATAATGACCACCATCATTTTCTGAATCCTCTTTGCAGGGCTGCCCCATTGTACTTGCTTCTTCAACCTTCAATAAGAAATTGCTGGAATTGCCAAAACTGTGCCCTTCTGATAAACATCTTCCTTTTGCTTTTAGAGAATCCTTAGCTTTTGAACTTTTCACTTGAACCTCATCCTGATTACTAAAAAGCTCAAGCTCATGGCTGAGACAAGTCATCTCTCTCATCACATCAGATAAATGCTTTCTCAGCCCAACTGAAACCTGCATCTCTCTCTTCTTCACTTCCTCTTCAAAATTCTCCCGAAAATCTTTCAATGAGCCTTTAATCACAATAGCAGCTGTACCTCTCTCTATGTCCCAAGTCCATTGATGCTCTATTGGCCCAAGCTCAGATAAGAAAATTGCATTCTGCATCTTACAAAAGGCAACATCCAGAGTTTCTTTCAAAATGCTAATATCTGATCCCATCTGCTCAATCTTCCTGTTGTCAATTCCTTGACTTCTTTCTTCATCTCTGAGTTGATAGTTAGGCTCAAGCTGTTGTTGTATGTTCCATACCTGCTGATCAACCGAACTCTTTAACTCACAGAATTTGCCTTCTCTATCTCCATCAGTATTTGCTTGGCCGCTAAGAATGAACTCCTCAATGCCCTCACTCTTCCTTTTTTCCAGTTTAAGGTCAGCATGAAGAGAATCCAATTCTTTTTCATTCATCTCCAGTGCCTTCCTAAGCTTCAATTCATTTGCTAATATCTCCAATAACTCTTTATCCTTCTCTGATATAGCCAGCTCTACTTCCTTCAGGCGTCCTTGAAGGCGGTCCCTAATTTCTGTCAAGTCCTCAAGCAGCACCTGGTGGCAACTTTCAAGAACACAGTTATCTGTTTCTTCTTGAACAAACTTCAAACACCCCTCTAATTGCATCACAGACAATTCATAGAATTTTGATATCTCATTCAAGCGCTCAAGAACCCCATTTTTGGACCTTACTTTTCTATATGCTTTGTCCATTGCACTGTGCACAATCTGCATCATTGTTGACTCAGTTATGGAGACTTTGATCCTACTGTTGGTACTACGCATATCTATCAGATTGAAAATATGCTCCATCAATATTTCAATATCCAACAAAGAAACTCCCTTGTTACTCCTATAACCATCCAAATAAAATTTTGAAACATGCAAAGTTTTTATGCTAGAACCCATATCTTAACAGCCATTGAATCTGACAGAAGAAGAAAGTAGAAAAAGAACTTACAGAAACAGAACTTTGAGATAATACATTGATTTGTGCAATGCATAAACAATTTGGAATGTCTGTTCTAAGTTTTAGTTCTTCATTGTTTTCTTTCCTTAGAAAGTGGATGATCTAACTGACCTATTCTAAAATGTTACATTGTCCACACATCCTTCACAATCTCCGTTGAGTCTAATATTCCAATCTTAATTGAGTCGACAAGTGAGTATACTCTCCGTGTTTGTTAATTTTTGAAATCACATAAATTTTGAATATTTATATTAAAAGACAATTGATGCATATTTAATCAACTACTAATTTATCTAACCATTTAAAGCAATTGACTACTAATTTTATCTACCTATTCGAAGGAATAATGATGAACCATACAGCTCTTTTTAGGTATTATAACAGAAAGATATAAAAACTTTAAATAATGCAATTAATTTGAATTTTAACACCTATTAACAACCTTGGCCATCCACTTGATGTGACACTATTATGGGTGGCCATGTTCCAATTTAATTTACTTCCAATAAAACATTAATGGGTCCTTTGCACATAATTGATGTGGGGCACCTAACATTAATTCCAACCTCTTGGAGGTGCCAATTGGCCCATCCTTTTTATTGTACATAAATTTATTAATACACATCCATGTGAACTAACAAGTGATGAAAATCTTAGTGACAAACTTAAAAACAAATTGTAGTGCTCTATAGCTTTAGTAAAAGAATACATGTATACGAAATTTACACTAATACATTAAATTGGCACATAACTATATTAATCTTTATTGAGTTGAGACGATGATCTCGATTCATATTTCACGATAAAACTCATATATGACATTAAAGAATTACATGGTTATATTTAAAAAAGATAAATACATTATGTAAAATAAAAAAAATGTGCTATAGATGTTTTTGTACATACAAAATTAATTTTTTTTATTTTACATGTTTTATAGGTTCATCTGCATAAAACAATTTGCTATTATTGAATAAAACCTATTAAAAGTAAATATTTACATTGAGAAATATGAATAAATGCTTTTTATTAATACAAAACAAATTTCTCATTGTGATTTTACATGTTTATAAATTCTTGCCACGTCAAATACATTAAGGAATTACTCAATTCATTTTTTTCTTTTTTTAACTCATTTAATGGGTGTTAAAAATTTAGTCAAAACCATAAACTTAGTGTATACTATGTTAAAGCCAAGAACTAGTCTGATTTGTATGAAGGGTATATTACATTAATTAAATTGCACAAAAATAATTTTAAATTGAATTCTATTTTTCTTATCACCCTTTTTGCCTAATTTTTTTTTATTTTTTCCTCTCAATTTAAGTACTTATTTTAAATTTTTTTGACATATTCGTATACAATGAGTATGCAACAAGCAAAAAATACAAGATATATACATATATATATATTATATTTAAGTACTTTATAATGCATAAGAAATTAACTGATTGAATTATTATCTAAAATAAAGGGGCTTTAAATATGAATATCATTAAATATTTTACCCACATGGCATGCTCATGTTGGTCCACTCAAAGCTACACAACTAATTAACTACCCAACTATGCACTGACACTGCCGACAGCAGCGCGTGCACTACCGTCACCGTTTGCCTCGGCGGTCTGCGAAGCTCGACTTTTAAGCCATTCCACCATTTCCCCAAACACCAACTCCACACCTTCCTCTGGCTCCCCAATCAGTTGGTGCCACATTTCAGGATAAATCTTCAACGTCTTGTCCACGCTGGCGGCGCGTTTATAAAGCTCCTCGATACAAGCAGGATCACATACGACGTCATCACCACCGTGCACAATAAGCAATGGCACATCCACTTCCTCAAACTTCCCTTGCAAGTCGTTGCATATCCGAATGAGCTCGTAAGCCGTGGCGGCGCGTGGCCTTGCCACTGTCCTCCTCGGACTCGCTATTGCCAACTTCCTTTTCCACGGCTCTTTAAATGAAACTTCCGGCAAAGACCCTCGCGTGGGAACCACTCGCCAGGTGGGCATAAGCTTGGCGGCTATGAATAAAAAATGTTCCAACGGCCATGGAGGCTTGAATTTAGCGCTTATCCCGCACATTGCGCCGTTGAGAATCAATCCATCCCACGCGCCTTTTTGTCTGAGCGAGATATAAAGCGCGATGGCTCCGCCAAGCGATTCCGCGTACAAAAAGGCAGGCAAATCTGCCGCGTGACGAGCACGATAGGCGTCAAAGAACTGAATACAATCGTCGACTACGCCGTCGATGCTTGGAATGTGAGCTTCGAGTCCGTCGAGGCCTTCGGAGAAACCGTGACCCTGGTGATCGATCGCACACGCGGCAAATCCCGATTTGGCGAAAAGAACGGACGTAAGTTGGAGTAACCAGCTCGACTCACCGGTGAACCCGTGGACAACGGCGACAATTCCGGAGATTGGAGTGTTGAGTGGAGTCCACCACTGAGTGAAGAGCTTGAGGCCGCGGGCATTGGTGAAGAACTCGGAGGAGTGACTCACTGAGTGGCGCGCGTAAAACTCGTCCGGAGTTAAGGTGCCGAAGGGACTCTTCTCGTCGGCTTCAGCTACCGGATGCCGCGCCATTTTTACTAAAATGCGCAGGGCTGGGGGTCAGCTCAAGAAGGTTTTGAAATTTTTTAGTTGTGAGTTTCAGCTAAGCGCTGGAAGATACTTATCGTGAAAGGGGACAAGTGATCTGCTGCGTTATATATTATTTTCTTATCCAGCACACTAGCCTCGTGAGCATGCCAAGTAAGAAAAATGATGAGGAAATTATGAAGAATAATATTTTTTGATAAAAATATTTTTAAAATAATTATTAAAATAAATTTAATTATTTTTAATTATATTTAGTCATGATTTGATAAAAATATCTTTAAAATTATTTCAAATAAATTAAACCATTCATCATAATTTTTCTTCATTTGTGTTTTTGATTTCTATCTCTTCATCTCAATCTCTCAAATTTTATCTATTTCTTTTTTCGACATTCATCTGCTATGCTTCTGATTTCTCTCTCTTGTAATTTCATTTTTTTTTCTTATGTTTTTAAGACACCAAATAATGGTTTTGATGTGCTTGGGTGGGTGGTTATTTGAAAATTTTGATTTTTAGGTATTTTAAGTAAAATTAAAATGGTAGAAATGATCACAGAAATTTGAAATAGTTTTTAATTGAATCAATTCGGGACCTAAACATCAATAAACTCAAAAAATTAAAATTTATAAACCTAAGTTTTTAAAAGAAATTTTTTTTTATTTTTAGTTGAAATAGGTGTTTTAGATAAGAAAATTTATGTTTTGATTTATGAAAATATGACAAAAACACTTTAATCGGTGCCAAATTGTCAAAAAAAATAAAAAGAAATGAAGAGAGTTGAGAGGATTTGAAATTTTAGTTTGTAAATAATAACAACAGTTTAGACCTTAAAGTGTAACAAAATATTTTTAAATATGGTATGTAATAATAATATTTTTTCAATATGGTGTGTAACAATAGTTTTTTTTTTTTCAACATGGAGTATAACGACTTTTTTTAACCATAGCATGTAACATGTTTTTGTACATAGCATGTAACAACAATATTTTTTTCAACATGGCGTGTAACAACCTAACCATGTCACATGTTTTTGTATATGACGTGTCACATGTTTCTGTACATGGTGTGTAACAACCTAACCATAGCGTGTCACATATTTTTGTACATGACGTGTCACATGTTTTTGTACATGGTGTGTAACAACCTAACCATAGTGTGTCACATATTTTTGCACATGATTGTAACAACTTAATCATGATGTGTAACATATTTTTGTACATGGAGTGTAACATCATAGCGTGTAATTTCATTAAGGATAATTTTTTTTAACATGGAGTATAACAACCTAACCATGGCGTGTCACATATTTCTGTACATTGTATGTAATAACCTAACCATGATGTGTCACATGTTTTTGTACATGACATATAATAATTTAATCATAACGTGTAACATATTAAAGATAATTTTGTCAAACTTGATTAAAAATAGTTAAAATTATAAAGAAAGTTATTTTTGAAAACATATTATCTTTAAGGGTTATTTTTAAAAATGCCCCAAAAATTAATTGTGTTTCTTGATTTTAACTTTTATTTTTATGCACATGGAAACTTGGTTTTGTTTTTTTTTTTTTTGGAAAGCAACTTGGTTTTGTTTTTAATTAGTATAATACTTTAAAAATTCTTTCAATTATATTTAAAAATTCAAATAAATTTTTAATTTTATTATTCTCAATCGAATTTTTATAATTTTATTTGTAACCAAATAAATCTTTATAATTAACGATTGACTAATTATCGTTCATCAAAACATCACTCGTCATTTTATATTACATGATATTCACATAATAGATCAACATGTTCTAATAAATTGTAATGTGATATTTTGATGTGATATAATAAAAATGACAAGTGACTAATAATAGTTAGTCAACCGTTAATTATAAAAGTTTATTTTATTTAAAATAAAACTATAAAAAATATTCTAAATGTAATATAAAAATAAAAATTTATTTAAATATTTTTTTATATAAAAGGAACTTTATTAAACGAGGGAAACTAATCCCCAACATATCATTCATGAGAAAAGATCTAGTGTCTATGGGTGGCACATCGTAAAATTCGTAATCCTCTTCTATGGAGAAGCCTTTCTTTGCTAAGAAGTCGATGAGAGTGTTTTTTTCTCTAAATATATGTCGTGTTTTAACTTCCTATTGACACAGGAGTAGATGTTGGATAACTTCAATCAAATCTGAATTTGAACACGGATGACCCTTGGGGAAAATTATGGCTTGCACCACTAACTTGCTATCAACTTGGAGCTCTATTTTACGATAACCCAATTCCCAAGCTAGGCTTAGACCTCGATAAACCCCCCACAACTAAGCTCTTTTTTAAGAATTATTCTTTTCTAATTAAAAAATAGCTAATAATAACTTTTACTTATTTTATAAATTTGTTTTCTAAATTTAAACTAAGGGTCATAACATTAAAAAGTTTAAATTTTTAAATAAAAATATCACTTATCATTTTATACTATATGGTACTCACGTGACAAATCAATATGTGATAATAAATGGTGGTATGATATGTTGATTTGACATAATAATATGATCACGTGACATAATAATATGATCACGTGACATTTTCACTTTCCATATCAACGTTATATAATCAAAATGATAAAATAATATTTTAACTAATAATAATTAATCAACCATTAATCATAAAAAACTATTTTATTCAAAATAAAAATATAAAAATTTTATTGAATTTTATATAAAAATAAAATTTTATTTAAAATTTTTTGAATAGTTCATAAACTTTTTAAAACATTATACTTTTTTAATTAAAAAATACCTAATAATACCTTTCACTTATTTCATAAATTAGTTTTCTAAATTTAAACTTAAGAGTCACAAAATTAAAAAGTATAAATTTTTTTAATAAAAAACTTGAAATCTCGATTGCTTGTGATACAAATTTATTTAAACTAAAAATTTTATTAAAAGACTAAAAAAATTGGTAATTATCGTTACGATAATATCTCAATAATTAAAACTTATTACAAGTTTTAATTACCCAATTTGATAGCTACAACTTACAAGTTTGAATATTGAAAAAAATTATGGACTGTATAAGACTTCAGGTAAAAGTAAAAATAGTAGGTTCTCATATGTATATGTATATATCAAAAGAAACAATAAAGAAGTTGGTTAAGATTCTTTAAATTTTCCTTTTCGAAAATTATAATACATGGAATTGGAATTTCTATGAGCTTCAAAAGTGTAATGCAAGTTTTATTTTTTGTTATATAAGAAGGAAAAGGACATGATAAGTTTCTCCTTCCCTGACTCTGTGATCACTCTTCATTGATTATTCAAATTAAAATCGACGTAAGAAAGAAGACAAGAGATTTACGTTCAAAGAGAAAATGCTTTGTCCAATCAAATTGTTTGTTTTGTAAGAAAATAGATAAAGCGTGAGTGTCCCGAATTCTAGTTCTTGTAAGAGCCGAAAGAGTGATTAAAAAGTCGCTACGTATCTAACCTAGAATGGCGAAAAAGAGTACCAACAAAGTGTTGCATTTAAGTTTCATAAAAAGGGGGGTTGGTGGCTGTTACTTCATTAGTAGGGGTAGTTGGCAAAGCCCAAACCAACACTTCTTGCTTCTTCATTTCCATCATTTGCTGGTGGGCACTCACTTTCTGCTTTGCCCTCATGGAAAGGCTCTTTCACTCACGATAAAATCATTCAATACTTTGGAAATCTTTGCTGCAAAAGGTCCATGGCGGGCATGGCACTGCAGAAACAGTGTTGTAGCAAGGTTTATCGTAACAAGTGCTAGTAAGTTACTGTAACACAACAACATAAGATCGTATAAGTTAAACTTGATCAAATACTGTTTTCAAGACCCAAGAAGGCTTTTGAAAATCAAAATTCGGTTAGAATACTTTGATCTATGTTTAGTACCACAGATTGCTTATTTATGGTATTCCTAGATACCTAACACTTGCCTTGTTATGTTGGTACCTTCGTCCAACCTTATTGTGGCATTAGGAGAGAGGCGCCAAATCTCAAAGTCCGTACCTCAATATGTGCTAACAGGAAATGCTGTATAGGCCGGCTTTATGGGCGACAATAATGATCCATCCAGCATAAAATGACTTGATGATAAGTAAATTGTATCAGCTACGTTTTAGTTTGGCAAAGAAATGCATCCCCCCCTCCCCCTCCCCCTCCCCCTTCTCTCGCGTAAGTTGTACTGTACTCACGAGTAGTTCAGCTAGGTAAGTTGTAATGTATCAGCTACGTTTTAGTTTGACAATCGATCTGCTCACTCTAGGATTTCTTTTTTCTCTGTTGGCTAAGCCTGTTTACTTTAACCAGATAATAATCCCATGACTTGCTTTCAACAGGAACAATCTGCAAGGGAACTTGAGGGTGTTTTTCCGGCGATTTTACCATATAACAGATTATCGAAATGAGGATCCAGCATATCATTCACTACAAGACCCGAGATGCAGATGCTGATTAAAGCAATGATACTCCTATAACAGTCAAATTTACTATACAAGTCTGATAAGAGAACAATAGAACAAGGGTTGTCACAAGACTACTACAACTATGAAGTACAGAGTCATTTGTATTCGATTTGTACAAAATATTGTTCAGTTTGTTTCTTCCTTTGTTATTTTGTACAATGCTGTGGTCAAGGGATGGAATCAGTGCCCAAAACCACAGCATATACCGTGTCAGTTTTCTTCGTGATCAACGCAAGCTGAAAGAGGAAATTCACCACATCAGGTGATAAAACTTAGGTGACAATAACAGGTTAAACAATGCACAAGCAAACAAATATGTATATATATAAAAAAATTTAACGAAGAGAGAGAGAGAGAGAGAGAGGCAGCTGGCATAAAGAAGGAATTGAAAGTTGACATTATCAATATAAAATGTGATCAACTAGCAAAGACCAAAAGCAATCCTAGAAATCGCAAGGATATGGAACATTGAAAAGTCAAAGAATATCAGGTATAGTAGAATAAGGACCAGAAATAAACATGTTTCAATGGAAGCAAAACTTGACACTATTTTCTGGTTTCTGTTTTTAGTGGCAAGCATAAACCATCTGAAAGTATGGAAAGTTAACGGCTTTATAATCCCCATTCTTTTTAACTCCTTATGCACCCACGGGTTCATGCATGTGTGCCACTTTTAATAAGTGTATTAACAAAATATATAGAAAGACGTTTGCTGCTATCTTTGATTCTTGCCTCAGCTCACTAAATACAAACAAGAAAAAGGAAGGTGAAAGGTTACAGATCTTCAAAGTCCAAAAGCTTAAATTTCGTCTATTTATTTGCCTCTAGAAGAACAGAATAAAGGGATTCATTCCACATGCATAGACATTTTGGAAGCATCAATTCAGGCAAGAAGAAGCTTTGGAAAAAAAATTGAAAGCATTGCAAGAAAATCCCCATTACCAAAGACTCATCACTCAAGTACAACAACTCCCATGAGCAACATCAAAAGAAAACCAGCTTTGAGACACTTTATGATCCTTATTAAGAACACCAACATTCAAAGTGCTATCCAATTCTTATATTCTCCAAAAATATTGAGAGCTACCAGATTACCACTATTCTCATCTCAATATGTTATTGGCAGTCTAACCAAATTGATATGGCCCCTCTGGAACTTAGCATGTTCAAACCACATGATACACATCCTTAATCAAGGCTTCATAGATGAAGTCACCACTTCTAAAATCTCAGACTGACTGAAGAACTACCATTAGATTGTTTTCAATTTTTTCCCTAAATAGCTACTATAAGACCAATACATGTTACAAAGTAGGTGTTACAGATAGCATGATCAACCTACTTAGAGCTTAAAATGGTGGTAATAAATGTCCAACCAATCAATTTCAGGATTGACATCTCAACGATCACAAGTAAGAAAAGCATAAGATGAATCATTTCCACAAGTTCCAAATACCATTCTCAACTACAACTAGTGGCTGGTGCTATGGCTAACTCAAATTCTCAATCTTTCGTGGTACTTGGTAAGTTTATTTATGTGTATACGGAAGATATTTGGGCTCTCAGACTTCTAAAAGTTAAGTTTATATCACCCATATTAGAAGCAAAATTGGGCACTCTTTGTTTGCTCAGTTCACTTATCTTTCGATCCACAAGTCAAAGCTTGACTTTAGGTTGTACCAAACACAACTCATTTTCACTTGCAACATTTAACAAAACTAGCATGAGCTTTGACCATACAAGGTATGCTCCAAAAGGCTTGTACTATTGCAATGCTGAATTACACAGCCTAAGTCATTTTGTTTTTGTAGGAATCACTGAAATATGATCCCAGGGATCATTAACACGCCCATCCAACAATTAGACTGCAAGCATATGATCCATCATTCTATTCCAGTGATTGGGCAATTTCTTTAAATAAGATGTCAGGAACAGGAAGTCAGATACAACTTTCAGAAACAGAAAGTAATTTGTTAAGAATTATGACAATTCGTACTAAATTGCTAGGTTGGAATAATTAAAAAACCTCATAAAGGACAACCTAGAGTTCCCAAACCTATCAATCAAAACACAAATAAAAGTTCAATCATTCACAAAGCAAAAAATAAAGTAATACAAAGAAAATGCCATGAATTTAAAGAACCCATCTCCAAAGAAAACACCCAAAAAAACTAAAGTCACATAAAATAAAAATAAAAAAACACAAAATACACACACATTAAACCAAAGACCCATATAAGAAAAAAAACGTGATCTTTAACAAGAACAGCTACAAGGAGTCAATAATATCGCAAAAAATAAAAAACCCATGACAAAAAAACACAATAAACTGACAGAAAATCAAAAACCCAAACTTAAAAAGACTAATCTTTCAACAAAACTTTTCCAAATAAAAAGGTCAAAGGGGAAATTTAGAGTTATTTACCTCCACAGCAGAAGCAACAGTAACAGCAAGAAAGGACCATGGAAATCTCTCTACAAATCACAATAAAACTTGCAGAGCAACCAGAAGAAGCAGATGCTGAGTCAGCAGCTTCTTTTTCATTTAAGAGTTTTTGTTGGTTGCTCGGAGTCCTTGGAGAAGAAGAAGATCGTTTCTCTGATTTCATCCTATGGAGGTTCCATTCTAGTTTTCTTAGATAAGCGGCCTTGAATGAATCCCTTATTCTGACTGAGGGCCATAAATGCATTTCTGTCTCTCTGTTACTTACTCTTTTGATCCTTTGAGATTTCAGACAATTAAAACAAGAAGAGAAGGAGAAGAAGAGAACCGCAAGAAAGCAAGGTCCTCGAGTTCTGACTCTGACGATGAAGAAAAACGGTTGAAGGCTGTTTCTTAAAAACGACGTCGTAAGACTTATCTCTGTATTTATTCTTAATGTTAATTATCAGAGTTAAACAAATTATACCCTTATAATCTTTGAATGAAACAATTTTTAAGTATATATTTTTTGTAAAACTCAATTAATAAAATATTTAAAATGATTGGGTCAAAGTTTGAAGACTTTTTTAATAAAAATTATATTTACGAGACAAAAGAAGTATGCCTATACACAAAAATATATAATTAATGATGATTAAAATGGTGACATAGACATTGAAAAAGCAATCTTCAATACATAAAAATTCAAGCATCTACATAGCTACTTTGCAAATTAAATTACATATTAAGAAACTGAACCTTTAATATTAAATGTAAGATTTTACAGTCTTTCTCATAGTGACCTAACATGAAAATGTACAATATGCAGCATAAGATAAATAGTGTCAGGGGGAAAGCCTGAAACTGAAATTTCTTTGGTTTGTGAAGAGACTCTGCAGTAAAATGGCATAAGCACCAAAGCAAAAAGCCTGCAGTTGAACAGCTCCCTGTGTGAGTGTGACCTTCCATGAAGTACTATATGATTGAAGATAGGAATTACCTCTTCATGAAAGTGTATATCCAATTTGCAAGAGTTGAAAGGTTGGAAACTCAGGATGAAGGAAATCCAATCCAGGCATGGATACAGCCAGAGAGTTCTGAGAAGCAAGAATATGGAATGCTAATGATCCTGCAGGACTGAAAAGGAAAGAGAAAGCATCAAGGAAGAAGAAGAAGATGGTACTGATAGGTGCCATGTTTTTTGTCTGTAAAAATGGACTGGAGAATTAATTATATATATATATGGGTTCTTTTAATTAGGCCTTGGAAATGCTTGTTGACTTTGTTGCTTGGAGTGTTTGCTTCAAGTTGCTTTGGAGTGTGTAGATATTAGCTTTATTGGAAAGCTTTAGACAAAATGATGGCAAGTGATTGCATGGGTTGCTTGTTTCTGTAGGAAAAAATGATGTAATGTTTTTCTAGGGTCCTGCTTACAGCATCACGAGTAGGGGACAAATTTTGGGTTAAGATAAAGTTGAAAATAATTTAATCAAATATAGAAAGTGTATTACACAAAATGTAATATAATATGATAAATTTTCGTAAATTTTATTTATTTATTTATTTATTTTGAAACATGAAAAATATTTTTTATGGATTAAATAACATTTAGACTTTAAACTTTATAGGATTCTCTTTTGACTTCAATATGTTAAATGTTTTTTAATTTTAATTTATAAATTAACATGACAATACTTATCTTATTTAAAATATTCATTATTAAAGAATTTTTTTAAAAGTTTATTAAAGAACATGTTAAGAGTTTAAATAAAAAAACAATCATCTTTTTAATTTACATCATATAATCTTCAATTTTATTAATAAATATAATATTTTTAAATTCTTTTCTTTATTTTACATATATATATGTTATTTATAATTAACTTTCAATTTTTATTATATTTTACAATATGATAATTTTATACTAAAAAATAAAATTTTAATAAACGATACATATTTTGAATTAACAATTATGATTAAAAATATACAAAATATTATTGGAATGAATGATAAACATCTATAACTAGAAGTATGGTTGGAGGTTGGATGGGCTAGGCTTAGCTAAAGCTATATTTAGTTTGTGTTGGGTCCAAAGAAAAATTTTAACCAGCCCATTCATAAAGTCTAGCTGAGCCAGGTTTGAAAAGTCTTGCTGTGCCCAACCCTAAACATGTTAATTTGTCTATTCCTAGTACAAAAATGGGCTTAACCTGCACCTAGCCTGTCATTGTAGATATCACCTAATTGGTGTAATATTAACTCAAACAATTGTTTAATTTATACTAATATTTAATACCATGTAAAAGAAGATAAGAACAAGTTTGTGATACGGATATTACCAGTGCAGTGTCACACTCTGATGAAAAAGAAGCAGCAACAACTTCCATCCTCAGCTTTATAAAGCCATAAATGCAAACATCTTGCAGTTGAATTTCACCTACTGTTCAAACTTTATAAGTCATGTCCTGCAATGCGTCCTGTGAGAGAGTTTGCACATGATCTGAATTACGGTCCATATCAATTTACAAGGTATTATTCGTTTTAATTCATTGAACTTCACAATTTTATGTTAAAAAAAGTGGTATGAATACGTAAAAATTTAGTCTCATTATATAAGATTCACGGCTCTCCTTTGAGACTATGATCAGGGGCAGAGCTAGTCAACCTTTATTGAGAGATCCTCGACAATTGTGGTGAGTGATCCCATCTTTCCTTGTCTAAGCTAGTAAGCTTATGAATCTTTTTTAAAGAATGCAGTGTGTTTCGATAATGAGTTAAAAAAAAAGAGTAAATAAAAATAAAAAGACAAAAGAAAAAAGAAAGAGAGAGAAAGATATGCGGAAAAACTTAAAAGTTAAAAGAAATAGTTGAGTGACACATGTAGAATCATTTTATTATTCTTTAGTTATATTAGTTATTAAATAAAAAAATTATTTTGAGAATATCATTAAGAGAAAAAATATATAGTATATAAAAGATTTTAAAAATTTTGGAAGCCACACCGCCTCATAACTATACAAGCATCTGCCCCTCACTATGACATTCTCTCCTATTCCAACAAAAGTCCACGATCAATAACACGTCATTAGTATCCTAAAACCTACTCTAATATCAATTGTTATGATTTACACCGACTTATAAAGTATTGTTCACTTAAATCCCTTAAACCTTACGATTTTATCTCACAAAATATACTTCATAAATTGAGGATGATGTGAACACTAAAACACTCAACGTTACTTTAATACATAACTGAGGTAAAATTTACAACTCTACTTTGAGACTTTCCTCTAAAACCGTGATGCTTTGCATGCAAATATTTGGATCGGCATGGTCACAGTTACATGTTACACGAACAAAATCAATAATAAATGCAATCAAGTTGTAGCCACAAGAGACACACAGGAGATAATATTGTAGAGGAGAATGTGCAGGGAATTGGGGGTCTGCTTTGGGAAATTTGAGGTTGACATTAAACAAATGTATTAATACGTCCGAAATGTGGAACGGCCATGTGGACTGATCTCACCAAACGAAGCAATTTCTTTTGTCCTGATTAGGTCAGCTGAATCACCACATTTTGGTTTTGGACACCCTTTCAGACTTCTTATTGGCTTGCTAAGCCCCCACTGCATCATTCCTCTTAGTAATACTATACATACAGTATATATATGAGACTTAGTTAGGCAAATCTACTTCCAATGAGGATTCTCATGCTGCTTTTTGGTTCCCTTTGTACTTCTTTAAATTAAACCAATATTTTTGTATATCCTTTTCATCTTTGGAATCAGCAGGAGGAGTTTGACAGTGAAGTGAACCCCTTAATGAATGAGCAATAAGTGCAAATTGAGACACAAGTAAAACTAAAGATAACAATGTCCAATACTTTTCTTAAAGCATAAATGAGCACAAATAAGAGGATGAGAAGAAAGAAAACAAAGAGAAGGGAGAGAGAGAGAGAGGTGAAGTAAATTCTAAGGAAAGTGCTTGAAATGACAAAAGGGATACTTAAAAGGCCCCCTCCACTTCTCAAACAGACTTTATCTACATTTCCATGACCCTAAAGTTCCTATAATTTTCAACATCCACAAAGGGAAGTTGAAAGGAGGAGGTTTGGGGACAATTGCCAGACACAAAGCATAAAGCAACTTCCTTCATTATTCACATTTTTTGCCTACATATTTTTTTGTCCTCTAAAAAAAAGCATGAAGGAAGGCAAAAGAGTTTGTCAAGATCATCAAACATGGGTCTGGCTCCTGAATGACCCAAGAGCCTTAGCAGCTCCTGCTCTCAAGATGAATTGGTGGTAGAAAGCTGCAATGGCTGCTCCAATCATGGGACCAACCCAGAAAATCCACTGAAAAAAAAGAAAAATAATGTCAAAGGAAAACTAAGTTAATGAAGAGTTAAAAGAAATGAAGAGCTTTGGGAATTGAGAATTATACTAACATGATCATCCCAGGCCTTCTTGTTGTTGTAGATAACAGCAGCTCCGAAACTCCTAGCAGGGTTAATGCCAGTGCCAGTGACTGGGATGGTAGCCAAGTGAACCATGAACACAGCAAAACCAATTGGAAGGGGAGCCAAGACCTTAACACGACAAGAAAGTATATGCTCATGACACTTAAAAACATACTAACTATAATAGTTAACTTAAACAGATGGAAATATCTCATGGATTTGCTAAATAGGGGAATTAAGAAAAGACATATTGTCCATGAAGACACATGAAGGACGCTTGTTGCTTTTAATTTTTTAAGGTTTTAAACCCACCATTCACGTTGGGACTGAGAAGGGGAACAAAGGAAATGCCTTGTGTCAAGGGTAAAAGCCAAAGCAAAGTAAACAAAGAACTTTTGTCCAAATTCAAAGAAAACAAGAAAAACGAAATCCTTTGCCTAAGCAAAGATTACATGTCCTTCAATGGTAACCACAGAGTTATAATTGGCCAGCTCATGCTACTGTCTTTTTCTTTAACTTCATCTGTCAATTGGGTAGAAAATCTGATTCACCCTTCTCATTATATCTTTGGATCTATAACATAAAATATTTTCATATAATTAAAAAATTAAAATTATATATATATATATATATATATCTCTCTCTCTCTCTCTCTCTCTCTCTCTCTCTATATATATATATATATATATATATATATATATATTTTATATATAAATCTTAAGAATCTTGGAATGTCTAGCAATACCAATATTATAAAAATTTTGCCTTAATGATTCCATTGTCATTATTAACATGTGAAATAAGAGTGCAAATGTAATGTTTTATGTCATAGCCTCATAGGTCACATATAGATTTTGTGATGAAAACTCTTGCAAACAAATTTAAGACTTAGAATGGACGTTAATCTTGAGAGTGTTGAACAACTTATTTATTCTAAATTTTAGGTAAGACTTCTTTACAGTCAAAAGAAAGATGGAGATGTTAAAGGTACTTACTGGGACATGAGAGTCTCTAGCCTTCCTCTTGGGATCAGTAGCAGAGAAAACAGTGTAAACCAAAACAAAGGTTCCAATAATCTCAGCACCCAAGCCAGTACCAGTGCTGTAGCCATCTGAAAGAGTGTTGGCTCCACCTCCATACCTGTTGTAGAATGATTTTTGGAAAGCCTTGACCAGCCCTACCCCACAGATGGCTCCCAAGGACTGAGCCACCATGTATGCAATGGCTCGGATCAATGAGACCTTGCGGGCCACGAACAGCCCAAATGTCACTGCTGGGTTAATGTGACCACCTGTTGTAACCATGGCAGGAGAAGTCTTAGCATAATTAAGGTCAGAAATCAAATGACTTGTGAACCTAGAATTACTTTACAGTACTGTTTAAGTTTATTAATAATTTACGAAGTCAAGAATAAATCAGCTTTTTTCTTTCTGGTGAGCGGGTAGGAGTAGGAAAATTTGTTGAACTTTTGCCAAAGCTGTTCATGGAACTTTTCATGGAAAATACAGAATTTTTCTTTTTTTGTGTACATAAAAATTTGTTAGGCTTGAGCTCATCAGAACAAAAAAAACCCTATTTAATGTCTTTTTTTTAGGTTTTAAATGTGTATATTCTAACGTTAAAGCGTTTTTCGAGACAATATATATATATATATATATAAAAAAAAACCAAATAATCTATATGTTGTAAACTCCAAATAACCATTTTCCATCTAGAAAAAGCACACAGAGCCAAGCCAAAGAAGAAAGAAAGAAAGGAAAAGAAATGAAGGCAGGGAGTGAGAAAAACTTTACCAGAAATACCAGCGGTGCAGTAAACAAGAATGAAGATCATGCCACCAAAGGCCCAAGCAATACCAAGAATCCCAACACCAGCACAGGAGTCATTGGAGGTGCCAACCTGGCTCTTGTTGCCTATCACAGTCAAGACTGTGATGTAAAGGAAGAGCAAAGTTGCAATGAACTCAGCTATCAAAGCCCTGTAAAATGACCATTTCTTCAGCTCTGCTGCATCAATCAAGGGTGCTGGTGGAGGGTCGACATAGTCCTTAGCATGAAAGCCATGCTCTCCTTCCTTCGCCATGCCTAGCAACAGAGATAAAGCTCAAGGAACCAAAAAGAAAAGGATTTGCAAAAGCTAGAGAGGAAAACAGAGAGAAAGACAGAAACAAAGAGCGTTCTTTGTTTGTCTTTGTAGAGAAATGGTCAGACGATGAAGGCGGTGTGGGGGTATATATGGGTGAGAATGGAGCTATGCATGAGGCCTTTCTTTCCGTTTCTATTCCTTCCCTTTCATTTCCTTTTTTTTTTATTTTTATTTTTAATTCATTAATTTCATAATTTTTTAATAACCAAAAAAAATCACTTAAATTTGTCATGTACTTTTTTAAAAAAAAAATTAAAAATAAATTTATCGTGTACAAAACAAACCATCTTATCAATTGAAAACAAATATTTATAAAATAATAAAAAAAAGGAAATCTTTTAAGTTCATTTAATTTCTATATATAGCAAAAAGCCTTTTGAGAGGAAGACAACTTGAGTTTGAGAAGAGTTTCTTTTATAAGTAAGGTGCCTTGTTTGTGATTATCTTTATACAAGCACCTAGACTTTATTTCTTCTTTTAAGTTGATAGTTACCTAGAGAAATAAATATTTGTTTCTTAATTAAATTGATAGCTAATTTTAAACATGTCATTAAAAATAAGGGTACAATTATTAATTAAGTAGAAGGTGTTGTCTTGATTGCTTCTATAATATGCACATCATTTTACGTATAAAATTATGAAATTTTATATATAAAACAATAAAAAATAAAAATTAAAGAGTGACAACTTTCATTCCGTTATCACCTTGACTTCATCACTGTTTATAATTTATTAATTAAAATATTAATTTATAAAATTAAATTTTAATTATTAAAAATTAAGATTCTAATTGAGGAGTTTAAAGATGAAAATCGAATTTTACGTATTAAAAAATCTTGTAAATTTATTTAAAAAAGTTAATTAACGCAAAACAGTACAGTGCACTAAGTTAACAACGGGATAGTTTCACTGTCACCTACCCTACTTGACTCTACCATGCCACCATGATCCACCCACTTCCTTCTGCTTCTTTCTGCCTTTTGCCAGTCACTTTGTCCTTTTACACTTTTTGTTGCATTTGCTGGCCTTTTCTTCCGCCTAGCAGTTTCTTCTCTTAAACCCTACTCTCTTTCGTCCTTTTAAGTTTTAACCTTAAAGGCAAATAAACCAAGGGTCAAGTTTTCAAGTTGTTGTTTTTTTATTCTTTTTTTTTTTAATGGCATTATGAAAACAAAGTCACCTTTAATTGTAGTACATTTTTGTTTCAGTCCAATGACAAGAAAAATGCCATTTGTTAGTGAAAGCAATGATGTATTGCTCAAGGGAAGTTTTTTCCTTTGAAACCACCATTTCTATAATCTTCTTCCCTTTTTCCTTGTTTTTATTAGGCATTCTTTGATTTTCTTCTTTGCTTCACTCTCAATTTCAATCACTTTCAAACTATAAATAATACTCATACATGAATCTCAACATACATACCAATTCCAATGAACATGATGACTTTTGTTTGATTTTTGAGAATTTTAAAACAAATAAAAATAAATAAGTAATATCAAAATAAACCCATTTTTTGTAACTCTTTTTAATACCAATAAAGGGCAAGAATAAGCAGTAACAGGGGTGAGGTAGCGGTCGTTATCGTTTAGTTTTTAAAATTTATTATTATTATATGTATAAAATTTAAAATATATATTTATGATATTATATAATTATTTTTAATTATTTTTCATGTAAAACTTTAAATTCGTCACTGGTCATAAATAGTCTTGAGTTAAACTATCGTGACTCTAGCATTAATCTTAAAATAAACAACATATCTTGTCTTAATTTGACCGGAGATTGAATAATTTATTTATTTTTGAGATTTCAATTTCAATTTTTTTTTTTTTGGAAAGAATTTGAAGTTATACTTTGGCATGCTATATATAAACTGATATTCTTCGCATCAGAAAAAATAAATAAATAAAATGTTAAGGGTGTGTTTGGCGTTTGGTACCAATGTACGGTGCGGTGAGGAGGCCTCCGACAATACCAAAACTCCTCCACTTTTCCCCTTGTTACTTTTCTCCAAATTGCTACTGAATCTGTCCATCGGTTCTCATTTGGCATCGGGCTGTGCTGACAAACGGCACCTAAATTAAATATGATCATAAAAATATTCTCACGAAAATTTGAAAAAAAAAAAAAGGGGCAAGAACTCGTGGGAAATCACGTGAAAAACATTAGGGGGCCAACCAGGTTTGAAGTTTGAACCTTTATTTCTCGAACCCACCCGAAAGGCTAAGGACAGGTCACGGTGCGCACTGTATAGAGCCAGACCCACGAGCTGCCGTACCTATGCAGCTTTAAGGGCTCTAGTGCCCTTAGTCAATAACCGTTTTTTATGGGACTGAGAAATGTGAGTCAGTAAAGATAATGACAACGTGGCAAAATATTTGTGGAACAAAATTGTCTGGCGGTTTCCCATCTTGAACGGTGGGAAAGAACTGTGGGAGCGTGTGGTCCACATGGATATTTTCAAAAAAAATAAAAATTATATTATTAAAAAATTATCTTATATGCATGACATTATTATAATTTTAAGGCTTCATTCATTATTTGGAGGTAAAATTCTTTTATACAGAATTTAAAAAATCTCAAAATTATTTTAAAAATTAAATAAATTTATATTTTTTATTATATTTAATTGAATTTTTATATATTATTTTAAATTAAATAAAATTTTAAAATTAATTATTATTAATTAAAATATTACTTATCATTTTATATTACACAACATACTAATATGTCATAATAAGTAATATGATATATTGATGTGAAATTACAACATGGTAATGTGATATTTTTTATTTTTTATGTTAAACATGAGTATAAAATAATAAATAATATTTTTATTTATAATAATTAGTTAATCATTAGTTATAAAGATATAATTGATTCAAAATAAAAATATAAAGATTTGATCAAACATAATAAAAGTATAAAAATTTATTTAAATTTTTTTAAATAATTTAAAAAAATTTCAAGTAGTTTGACATTTTTTTCTTTTATTGAAACATAAATACATATATAAATTTGATAAATTAATACATAATAAGTTTGCTCCATTAAAGAAGGAGGATGGTTGTGGCTACCACGCCTGTCAGCAGAGTTAGGAGAATCTTGGATGACAAGTCAGTTGGTGATGGGTTAATTTTAAAGCACTGTTTTGGTTTTTACAGGTGCTGAGACTTTGAAGGAGTGTTGTTTAAGCAAAGCTTTAATTACAGAGTCAGAGGATACTCCTTTGCCCCCTTTCATGCCTCACATGCTTTGATTTATCTTCATTTTTTTTAATTTTTTTTTCAATTTTAACACATTGTATTATTGGCTTCATTAGGATTCTTTCCATAGAATTGCATGCAATATTAATACTATAAAGTCATAATGCTATCTCTATTCCTATTTTTCTAGTAACATTTTAAAGCACATGAATGATTTAATAATATAAAGTTAAATACTTAATTTAAACAATTCCCCACGACCCTCACACATGCCCAATTTCCTTGTGGCTTGGGGTTTCTTAGGGAATAAAGGGAGGAATAGGAATATATTTATTAATTAAAATAGCAATTAATATTTTCACTACAATCTTTATTCTCATCCCATTATATCCAAACCTTTTTCTTTTTTTTTCTTTCTTCCCTTTTGTGGTGTCCTTATTATTAATTTATTTTGAGTTCTTAACACCACATAATTAAATTAATAAATAAATAAATATGAAATTTTAACAAAATAAAAAAGAATAAAAATAAAATAAAAAGTTTACTCTTTTTATATATATTTTTTTTGCTTTTTGCTCTTTGGGTGGTTTTCTATTTGGGTCATTAGCATCACATAAATAAATTAAAATTTTCAACAAAAAAAAAAATTGGAACTAAACTTTGGAAAACCCTTGAAGATCCCAGAAGAAAGTGGGTCTCACAATTGACAGAAAGACATTTGTCATTGGTCGGTGAGCCAGCTAAGCAACCGCTACAAGCACGTGGAAGCCCATTGAATGTGACCCCGAATTAGCTTGTCCTAAACCACCTTTTATTAAGCTACCATTTTTTTTTTATCTTTAAAAGTAAACCACACCTTTTTTATTAATAAATTTAAAAAAAAGGAAAAGAAAAGAGGGGAATCCAATCTAAACTCTTGCTTCCCTTTGGATTCTAGGGAAAAAATGGAATATGAAGGAGAAAAAACAAAGGTAAAAGTTGGAGGAATTAAACCATTTTCTAATACATGTTGGCCTTTTAAAAATGAAATTAGCTTTATAAAGGCATTGGCATCCCTCTAGGTTTTGTTGGATGACTTGGATCTTACCCTTCATGTTATTGTAACATGTAAAATGTTAGTATCTTAATCAAAATTTAACATAAGATATAAAATTTTTCTCTTTATTTATAAGATAATTATCTTTACTATTTTTATTTGAAACGATTTAATCATTTGATTATGTTCATAGATAACGACGGATTTAAGATTTTATATAAATAATATCTAAAAGGTAATTATATAAAATTATAAATCTAATCAATAATTTAATTCGCACAAAAATTAATTATTGAAGAGGTGATCGCCGTCACGTCCTACCAATCCGCTTCTATATTATTTATAATTATCTACTTGTAAACTTTGTAAAACTTGTATATATTATTATTATTATTATTTTCATGTGAATGACTTTGGGATTATTGAAAAGACAAAGGCATGGGAGTGAGCAAAAACATTATCCAAATCAAGACCAAAATGTTTCCTTTCCTCATATATATATATATTCTAATCCATTGTGGACGTGCATGGAAGAGCCAAGTGATGACAACCTTATGAGGCTTAATCCCCAAAACCCTTTTAAGTTGCTTGATCTTCGATTTGATTCTCTGTTTCTAATCATTTCAACTTGATTGTGTCCTAACTGGCTACATCTACAATGAGGTGGACAAAAGGAAAGGAAACAAATTAATCACAACTTTTAATACAGATGTGTTAAATGATTCGAAATTTGTAATAGAAAAAAATATAAATAATGATATAATATAAGTAAATATTACAATTATAATTTCTCTTGTCTCAATATTTGTAATTATATTTTTTAAATGAAATCTCAAATTATAACTATTAAAATGTGGTGTAAGACATGAAAAAAGTAATAATATATATGCATATCTTTTGCATTATCATGTAAAATTTATGACTTTTTTATATAATATCTAAAATGATTCTTGATTATTTAGAAAACTTTAAGTAAGTTTTATTTTTTTATTACATTCAATTAAATTTTTATATTTTTATTTTAGATCAAATGAGCATTAATGATTAGTAATCGAATAATTGTTGTTAGTGAAAATATCATTTGTCATTTTCTTTTACATGGTGCTGACATTCATGTTGACATGTCATAGTGGATACTAATATGATATACTGATACAGTCATATGATATTTTTCACTTTTTATGTTACTGTTACGTCGGCGTATATGATATAAAAAACTGACAAGTGATATTTTGATTAATAATAATTAATCAATTATTAATCATAAAAATTTACTTGATTTAAAATAAAAATATAAAAATTGTATTTAAACGCAATAGAATATTAAGAGCTTATTTATATTTTTTAAAAATAGTTAAGAAACTTTTTAAAACATTTTGTCTCATTTCTTTCCATGTGAAATTCATATGGATCCCACAAAATAAATTATTGTTGAATTAAAAATACTTGTTAAGGCTGAATCTTGGATGGATTCATGTTATTATGATAAAGTAAAAAAGAAACCCTAATAAGTTCGCATGAACCGAAAGTATGATATGCCATATCTTGTCCAAAGATCAAATTTGCATGATTACTGGACACAACACCTAGTGGACAAGAAACTACAATTGTTTTTTAATACTAAAATGTACATGCATTTCCTCAAACATTAATCATGACCTATGAAATATGGGTTTTGAACATGTCTCAAATTCCTTCCACTTTCAACAAAAATCACAAAACAAAACACTTCTCATGGCAACAAGCCCGACGAGTTGATGTTACAACCAATCAAGCTATTGCTTGTAAAATCATAATAATAATAATAATAATAATAATAATAATGATTTGATTTCTTTTTTAGAAAATAATTGATTTAAGCCAGAAATGTTGATTTGGTAGTGATTAGTATTATTGAGATAATGGGCTGAGTAAGGCATGAAATCATTTGTCCAAGTGCATGCTTATGTTGAAGAAGAGATCATATGCACCTAATTAATAATTATTTTGAAAGATCTTTGTGTTTTCTTGTAATTGCTATGATTGCATGACAGATAATTAGCAACCTAATTTCGTTTTTGGTAACCAAACTTAATCACTCAATTCCAATATTTTTTATATATAAATAAGTATCTTCTGATATTGATTATGTGCTTAGATTTTGGTTGTCTTGTCCCAATAAACTAACCTTTATACCTAATTATATTAACATTACAATTTCAAGTATATATGTAGAAAAATTATTTTTTAATGATTTTTTAATGCAATTTATATGTCTACTAGCTAACCTAATTAGAAAACAAAGGGGAAATGATCAAGCTTTTTCCAAACAATATATCACCTAACATTCCTACTTGGAATTTGGATCACTCGATGCTACATATATATATATACACACACACACACCAATTACTTCAAAAATAAGGATCAAAATTCATATCACATGATAGAAATTAATGCATCAAAAGAAATTAGTTGGAATCAAAATTTTAAAACTCACATGAGAAACACAAAAAAAATCGTTTCACATTATCTAATGCACATAATACTAATCTAATTTTGTGTAATTAATTGTTGTCGAATAAATAATTACTATAACAATAAAAAATTGATTCAATTGATTCATCTGTTTGTGCTGAAAGTGAGAAGTCTTAGATTCCCGTCTTAATCATAACCTCTCCTTAATTAACACTAATCTCAAATACCGAACTCTTGCATATGAGATACAACACGTCTCGTCATAACTTACGAGAATTGGATAATTAATTTATTTTAAATTTTTTATGTAATCATAAATTTATAAATTTATATTATTTATACATAATATCATTATTTAAACAAAAATGAAGGACCAAAAGAATGTTGTATTTATTAATTATTAAAGAGACAATGAAGAGCCGACCATGAACCCAATTGGACCCTCTAATGAATTCTAAGTCACCAAAGCACTCAATGTGAGGCCAATAGTGATTTAGAGTGAGGGCACCACCAAATTTCCATAGCCGAATTTCTCGTGCTGCTGCAATCGTACCACCTGCCCAGACATAGCCCAAAGTCTCATTTTCTCCCACTTGCCTTCTAAGCCTACATTCGGGGGTCGGTGGCCGTAGCATTGGACTTTAGAAAATTCACATATCTATACTTAACTGGAGCTAATTTTGCTTGATTGTTTAATTTAACCCTAAGTGTTGGCCTCTCAGGTCAAGTTATCCTTTTCATTTTTAATTCTATTTCTTTTTCTTGGTATGATCTGTAAGAGAAGCCGGGATTCGAATTTCCTACATAAATCCTTTCAAAGGTAGGTACCCTTAAGTTAAATATGAGATATTTTGCTTCAATATATAAAGAATTACAAGGGTTTTGATTGCTGTTTTTTTTATCATAATTGTAATGTGTAAAGTAAATAAATAACAAGGTACGATCCATTTATTTAGACATAACATGATACGGTTAACTTATATGAATACAACAATAAATTACTTTATATATTTTAAATATTAATAATTAAATAAATGAGTTTCAATGAGCTAATCAGCTGAGAAATGTGAATATGTATAAATGCGTCGCATATAATTAGGCAAGTCAACTCACGTGAGACATGAATATTGTCCTATTGTAAATGAGTTAACATGATGTGATAGGAATACAATTATGCAAAACTCAAACTCATTTATTTTTGTACATTCGAGCATTTGACTCATTGATAAGTGTATTATTTTCTTACCTAAAGAGTAATGTTCGAATCTCTTCTTCCTCAATTAAAAAAAAAACTCATTTATTCTTGTATTGTATTAATGAATTGTAACAAAATTATCACACCTAGGTTTTATAAATATCTACAAAACAATTAGATATGAAGAACACTAATTATATGGCATAGTTTTAATTAACTTGTCATTTGAAAAGGTTTCTTTAATGATTTACATAATAATCATTTTTATCACATGAAATAAAATATTTGTAATAACAAAATGCAAATATTGAAGATTCCATATTAGGTATTTCTAATTTAATAATTACCTACAAATTTGTTCATAGTCACAAGATAAGCATATATATATTTTCAGGGCTATAGAACAATTATCGCTTTATATTTTTCTAAAAAAATTATACTTAATTTTCTATTTTTTTTCAAGTTCTAAAATTCTTGAACATTTGAATCCCATGTTCCTTATTCTCATCAATTCCCGCCATCCAGCTGCTAAGCTTAATTTGATTTTTTGTTCTCAATAAACCAGTTTTCATGTTTCTAAATAACCATAAAGATACAAGGAATAATTACTTTTTATTTTATTTTCAGTGGTTTAATAAAATCAAAGTTTTACTCCTCTAGAACAATTTAAATCCTTTTTGCAAATGGAAACTATGTATAACTTAAAAACATTTGAATCTTTTTCTTTTCAATGGAAAATAAAATTCGAGATTTCAAATAAAACAGCTTGAATTGTTTTATTAATAGATATTTTCAACAATAATAAGTGTGAGACACTATCCCGTGTTACAATAGAAAAAGAAATAAAAAAAAAGAGAATAAGTTCATAATAATTCGATTAAAGTGGGTTAAAGGGCAAATTGAGTTACGACTAGGTTTTCCGAACCGTGGTCGGTACTCGGCACTTGGACACGTAGACAAGAGATACACAAAAGATATTTTAGAGAAGAGCGTTGATATATTTGTTAATTCATTGACCACCCAAAATGGTGAATTCCCAAGAAATCAAAACCATGAATTTTTTTTCCAAATTACCGTTGTAAGCAAATGCGTTATGAGAAAGAAATTTGAATATTTGATGCTCACATTTTCAATATGTTAATTTCTATAGGTACGTGGCTCTTGGGTTATCTAAATTTCTCTAAGTATTATTAATTTAGTTATTTGTTGTATAACAGAATACTTGATATCAAAGTCTTGACATTTTGTGTGAATCGACGATATTTCAAATTAATCACCTTGTCTATTTATGTATCAGAACAAAAAAATCATTAAAGATGACGTGTAAAGTTGAAAAAACAAAGGAAGAAAACGAAGAATCGTGGAGCATTCAAACGGTCACATTCCCAAAAATTACATGACCTTTTAACAATATGTTTCAAACTCTTTGTGATGGTAAGCATATACGTTACAGGAGAAGAAATTTGGATGTGACATGTTGAAAATCAGATACCCAAAATTCATGACCCTTGATTAAAGTTTTTGCACATGTTTGAAGAAAAAGGAAAACAAAACACAGAAATGGAATGGAAAGGGAGTTTGGGGTTTTAAGGAGAGAGAGAGAAAGAATCCCAACATGGAAATGAAGCCGACGAGCCACTGTCAGGGCTCAAGAATCAGGAAGAGGACCACTCTTTTTCTCACACTCTACAAGGCCGAACAAAATTTTGTAGGGTTTCAGTACTGGAACAAGATCAGGGCCTCTCAATTCTTATCTAAAAGGAAAGAATCAAGGATTTTTTTTTTTTTTTGGGTTTTGTTTGTTTTTTTGTTGAGTGGCTGTTAGGCCTTTGCTTGTCGGAAATTCTCATCTGTAATTGTCCTCTTTGTTGTTTGTATGTTTTTCAGCTCCAATTTGCAGTTGAGCAAGGTTAAAACACAAAAAGGCCAAAAAAAGAAAAAAAGGGGAAATCTAATCTCTCTTTTGATCTCGTCACTTATTATCACATGAAATTAATTTAAATAAGATCGTTATCTCAAGAACTCAATTATATATATAAATTATATGTTCTCTATCGTTTTTGTCTTGTCAATTAACTTATAAATTATAAGTGACTATACGTTCGGATTTCAAATTCAAAACTCTTATTTTAACTATCTAGAAAAATGAAGTGTGTCAAATAATTTTAAGATCGTGGTAGGAAAAAAGTTGAAAGTATTTAAAAGAATCATTTCTCAATTCTAATGTTCGATATCAATTACTTATTTAAATTGGGTTTGGTTAACAAATCACCTTTTCATGTTAATTAACATACTGATAGTTAATGTGATAAAATTTAATGCATTCAGAGAAAATGAGAGTAAAATAATTGTAGTTTGATTTTTGGGCATTTAAATTTTAAAAAATGAGTGAAAGTGCTACAAGAACAAGATAGGGAAAGGGCTCTAAAGGGGATGTGGACAAGAATAATCCATGTGATTTATAGTGAGTTAAACAAGAAGTCCAGATGTAGATGTTGAGTTGATGATGAATGATAATATTGCTGATTTGAATGGTTATGGACAAAAAGCAAAGCCCATAGTATACACCAGGAATCGTATCCACTAATAAATGCACATCAATTTCATTTCTCAGGACCACTTTTTCATATATATAGCCGTTTTTCAGTTCTAAGCCTTCACCATATCCAGCTGTGGAAGTTTATCTTTCATGGTGGTCCAATCAAAACCTGCAATCATACACCACTGCATGCTTAGCTGTAATAATGGCACGAAAAGCACCGAAACCCAGAATTCAAGGAAAACCCATACTCATTTTTCTCTTCACTCTTTTCAATGATGTGGTTATGTTGTGAAACTTTGTTGACTCATCACCTCTACCCATCTATCAGTCTACTATATCAACCATATGCTAGTTCCTTCTTTTTCTCATGAGAATGCTAGGTACAAAGCTTTTTCCAAAGCAACTTCCCAAAATGCATATTAAAACTAGGAGTTTGCATACCAATCATCAGGAAGCTGAATGAAATAGCAGACCTCGGGTCAAAGAGGCAATCATCGTATACAAATTTTAACAGAATCTTCGAACAGATTTTATAGATTTTCACAAAGAAATACAGGTCATTTTGCTTGCAGATGCCTAGGAAAGACAGACAAGCACTAGTGTGGTTTACTCAGCGCCAAACAAGCAGTTCTAATAAAAATCTGGGATCGCTACTGCAGAGGCAAACGATACCAATAAGAACAGAGAAATACAACAGTAGATAACAAAAATCAACAGAGTGAGCAACGTTTAGTCATGGGGCTGTTAGCATAAAAAGGGACTATATTTCACCAGTTTAACTAACAGAACAATCAACAAGAACTGCATTCGTTGCCACAAAGGATTTTCTGTACAGAATTTACATGTCAAACAAACCTGAACATCTGAATCTGACACAAGAATATACAACCTGTTGAGGCAACAATGCTGTTTGTTTTACAGATGAAGTTCTAGCAACTAACCAAGCAGTCCCAGCTATGTGAACAGAAAACATGTCACGAAAAGGCCTTGGTCTGATCTTCAAGCAGAAAAGCCAGCTTCCAATGCTCTTAATATTGCAGCAGTGTCAAATCTAAAGTTTCTGAAGCTCTTTCCAGGACCAATGTTAGGTGGGTTAGCATCAGTCACAAGCTTATTAGATTGGCTTTCCACAATCATTGAGTTGCTTCCTGTAGAACTGTTCTTTGCTTTCCACACACAAATCCCTTGACAAGAATAAAAAAAGCAACTCATCAGAATACACACATTTCCATCGTACCTGAATCTTCATAGGGTCAAAGGTAGCAGGAGATATTTCCAAAATGCAAAATCACAAATTGAGATAATTAATGACAAAGTGTAGCACTTAAAAGCAAACCAAACCAAATGTACAAGGCTTGAGCTTTTATTCATGTTTTTAATAAATTGCCTCGACACCATAAATATTATGCTATTTTTTATAAATTATTAGTTCAAATTCAAAACTTGCACACTTTAAGCACAGTTCAGTTTTACAATATAATGTCAGCCTTCTTTCCCAACCAACACACAGGTCATAGCAAAAAAAAAAAAATGATTAAGTTTAAATTTACCACTCTACTTGAAGTGATGGATCAAATTTACTACTCATATTTGAATAGATGCAATTTTACAACTGTACTTTTTAATATGATTAAAAAAATGTTCAAAAGTTAACTTTAATAGAATATTCAATTAGAAAATGAAGGACTATTTTATAAATATCCTAAGCTCTCAACATTCTTAAACCAATTAGAAAGTACAGTGATAAAATTGCACCAATTCTAATATGAGTGGTAAATTTAATTCATCACCCAAAGTTGGGGTCATTAATTTAGACCATAGTCCAAAAAAAAAAAAGTTAACAAAAATCCAACAACATGCTGCTGATGCTAGCTTCAGGACAGCTATGATCATGTTAAAGGTTTCAGCTCTTCACTCATTATCCCTCTACTAACAAAAGCAATGCTGGAGATCCAAATATAGAGTTAATATTCTACTTGCTTCAAGTTATGGCTTTATGTAGACATTATAGAAGACTAAATTTCTCCAAAGATAAACTCAACTATTTCTTACTCAATCTGAGTATAATACATGCACGAAGACATACATCACCAGTTTTAGACAGTCAAATCTCTCTTCTCTGGTGGTTTCCAAAACCTCTCCATATAGCGACCCACACCAGGGGCTCCCAGTCTAACCACTTCAATTAGTGGTTTGACCCACAAATTTCTGTTGATAAATTACATACTAAATACATTGTATGTTGACATCATTTTGCATCTCGCTCGATGGTTTTGTGTTTTGATCGACCAAGGGCAATGTTTCAAACCTCACATTTACTAAAGATTTTAAGAAGATAAAAAGCATTTTAAGGTCAATTTTAATGAACCAGAACTGGTTCAACCAGGCTTAACTGAGCAATTCAATTTTGATTGCATCGAGTTTAAACAGTTTGCGACCTTTCCGCCAAAAGTATGTTCCTAACCAGAAAATTGACCAATTTCCGGTTCAAACAATCAAATTGGCTGGTCTGGTCCAATTTTCACAACACTGCCTTCCTCACCCAACTCCTTTTCCTTTTTTCTCCCTTTTTTTCCTCTGCCATTTATAAGGTTTACATAAACCTAATACTATAACAAATTGTCTTCCAAAATATAGGAGAGGGAAAACCTTTAAGAGGCAAATCCGGTCTTGGAGCTATAGGGGGCGGATGCTTTACAATCCATGATTTTAAAGACCTGCACAAAGACATCATATATGTGCAGATTTAGCCAACAATGTAAAGGCACTTGAAAATTAATCATAATGTAATAACAAAATACTCACGCTAAAAAGGGGGCCACCATATAAAGCTTTAGGCCTGTGATCCCACGAGATATCACTTCATTGGTTGCTGGCTGAAGATCATCAAGCCGGTGCCATGCAATTTCCTGCAATCAGATAATAGCAGCTAGCCATCAACATTACTGCTTTCTAAGAGATACAAGGTCTTAGACATCATCTCCATCACTTGGCAAAAACAGACGAACATGCTATGCAGGCCATAAAAACCAAGAGAAAAAGCACAAATCAAGTACCTATTTGAAAAAACGATTATGCTGCAGGTCATTTTCCTAGATAGGAGATAATTTGTCTATAGTTGGATCTAAATTTCTGATTGTTGTACCCATGAGATCCAAGTACAATCTACCGTTGCTTAACATGAAAAAAGAAAGTTACTATCATAATCTGACAAACTTAACTTATGGCCTTTTAATTCTAAAAGCAAAAAATTCAAGGGAAAAATTTTCGGTTACAGCTTTTACATCTTACTTCCTAATAGCGAAGGAAGGAAACTTTGTACTGTGCTGGGGCTATAGCCATGCCCCAATTGGTTAGTGCCACACACCACCGTCTAATAAAGAGCACTTACCCCAACCATTTCCAATATAGAAAAAGCATCTTTATTTTAGCAAAAGAAAAAGGATTCAACTGTTTGCTACTAAAAGAATATCTATCGAGCTTGTAACCCTATTTTCTAAAAATATTTTGAAGTTACCCTTGTTAAGTACCTTCTATGATATCTTGAATACAATTTTTTTTTTTCAAAACAGAAAAAAAAGTAGAAGAACAAATATCAAGTATGCTACTACCATATTTGCTTTTACTCTATATCAAATTTATCAAAATTCATTATCGAACAATGCATTAATTAAATCAATATAGCAATTCTGCCTTGTGTTTCCAAGCCAGCAATGTTCTATTTGAAGCAGACAACAGAGCTTATAAAGAAGGAAAAAAAACACATGCACACACATAATAAGAGCAGTGCGCAATTCTTGACAACTGTGGATGAGAGTGTCAGTTTGTGAAGGTCCCTTTTAATTTTCTTCATTTCCATTGGCAGAGAAAGACCAAGTAAAAACAGGCAATGCAAAATGTCTGAAGTTCATTGTATATTGAATTTGCCAAAAACAGCCCAGATGTGAATTATTTGAGAATTGAGCATACTAAAGTAACTAAACATAAACCAATTAGATATAATATAGGCTTTTAAGTTGCAAGAAAAACTGCAACTACATACAGAAGGGTTGCTTAAAATAGTACTTCTATCAGGCCGTTAGTGTTATGAACAAGTAAATTGCACTTATCAATGAAAGAACCACATACACTAATCTCCTTTTTTGTAAGCGGGGCAAAGGCAGTATCATCCTTAACACCAGCAATTATGTAGAGCCGCACCCTCTGCTGCCCAAATATTACTTCAATGTATTCATCTTTGTTTAGGAGCTCTGAAACATCAAAGCCTGTTTCTTCTAACACCTGTATTTCCATAGACAATACATCAATAATCAGAGATGGAGGAAAGAAAACAGAGTAATGGGAGACAAAGAACTCCCAAAGTAATCAGCAATCATTTGAATTCCCTCATTATCAGAAACTGGACTTATCTCTTTTAGGAACCATCAATTTCCAAATTAGAAGGAAAACATGTAATGAGTAAATTACAATAATGCTCCATGCCACAGATAAAGTTTAATGAAAGGTCCAATAGAAGATTGGCAACCCTTCTCTAGTTTTTGCTTTCGAGGAGTCAATGAACAACTGAAGGAAAGCTAGTTAATAAACTAACAAACATTCTACATTTCTTCCTCACCCATGTCACTCACAACTAGAAAGCAAAATCATTATGAAGTAAGCTTAGACTCTCTAGCCAACTGCATTAGCTAGTAGAGTCTAATTACTACTATCCGAAAGAAGAACACAAACAATACTGAATAGATCCATCTTGAGTGCAAAAGGCTAACCACTGGTCAAAGGAGATACATTTGTGATCTGATCTATTAGGAATCAGTTTCCAATCCTTCACACAAAATTGGTCACCAGTAATAAAGCATAATTACCATTGAATCATTAGACATCTGCTTATGGACAAAAATTTGTGGAGAAGCCCTAAAATACAGATAAGTTGAATGTGCAAGAAACTTGCACGAAAAATAAGCTTACTTCTCGTATGGCACATGCATGGTCTTCCTCATCTTTGTTCTTTTTCCCACGTGGGAAGCTCCAGCTAGTCCCTTTCCATCCCTTCACTAGGATGCACTATTAATTGCAGCAATAAACACAAAGTAAAGACACTAGTAGAATGGAAAGCTTAACACTTTACTTCAACATATATGATAATCCTGGCAAATGTTATACATCTTGAATTTAACATCCTGAAATGCAATAAATAGCTTTAATTTGAAGCCCCATCAATTGGAAAATAACATTTGAATGAAAAGACCCAAGAAGTATGGATGCAATAACACAAAATCTCTGACAAACATATCAAGAGATTGAGATTATGGGGAAACAGAGTGAATTAGCCAGATTTATAAACTAAACAGGAGCGAAATTTCCATTCTTAAGCATGAATACAAGAATAGCAAAGTGTATTAGCGTTAAAGTCAAGTACACAACTACCATGAAGCTAGCTTGTCAAAGTGGAAACCAGAGAGGGACAAAAAGTAACATTCACTCAAAATTGAAAACATGAAAAGGACAAAAGACTCTTCTTGTTTCTAACTTGCAAGTAAAAGACTCACCCGTTCACATGTTTCATCCAAAATAATTGCCCCTGTTACAGGAACACGAACCTTGTAATCGGTGAAATCCTTAAAGATATCATCTATATGAGCAACATAAGGCCTTAAAACATCGCAGTTGTTAAACACTGCAACACATTAAGGAAATGGATAATATTGATGACAGGAAAACAAGAAAAAGTACAGAACTAATACAATGCCTACAAAGATAGTCTTCTAAAAATAAAATCAAATGTCATGTCAAAAAGGATCTTGACTTATACTGCACTTAATAGTGTAACATCTAATCTTCAATTCCAAGAGGAAAACAAGATGGAATCAGAGGTCATCCTCTTCAGGGACAGAAAAAAGTTATAGGCTAATAATCCAACTCTATGTTATAAAATAGAGTTTTACTTTTTCTAATGGTATAGATTCCATGAAATAGAATTCCAAACTTTTGCGATCATTACATCAAAACCAGACATCAACATTAACTTATATGCTTTTTCTTTTTTTCCAAAAGAAACAATTTGATTCTTATGACAAACAACCTTCATCCTATTTAGTTGCAACATTAAGGAAGAAGTCAGCATCCAAGCAAAAAACTCCAAGGTCTTATATAAAAATGTTATTTCAGAAATTCAAGCAAAGTGAAATTAAATAACATAATCAATAGACAATAATTGGCAGACAAAAATGGAAAAAGAGAACCCACATCTTTGATCTTTAAGTATAGGCAAAAGAACCTTCACCATGTTAACAATTAAACATTTAATCATTAATCGCATCAAAGAATGCACATAAAAAAAGTTGTTACACAACTGGCTTCAACTTGACTAGTGACTAGTGTCTAGATGTAACCTTTTTCATAAACCAAGCTGCGAAACAAGATGATGCCAAAACATTTTGTTTTTATTTTGAATCAATACTTTAATGTAAAAAGCTATGATTATTTAAGATGAAAAGAGGTTTGAACAATTAAAAAAAAAAAGTCATGGAGTTGAAATCAACTGTGAATATTTAACAAATCAGCCATCGGGATAGTGATAGCAACAAATCACAACAACAAAGATGCATCAAATATAGGATACATAAAGAGGTGAACTCTTTCAGACTTAATGACTTCAGCGATGGGTTTTTTTCCACTGTATTGTCCTCGTAGAACCAATGTGCATACTCCACAAGGAAGAGAATTCTCTCAAATGACTGTTGGTCCTCTTTCGGCACATTTAAAACAAACCGACTGCAGCAAAATTATTGAAAGTATGCTTTAGATAGGATCTACGGAAAAACACAGAAATAGGGAAACAAAATGGAAGAACTAGAGAGAGAGAGAGAGACTGCTTCTGTCATAACACTTTAATGATAACTCATTTGGAAAAAAAAAAGAAGCCTTTAGAGAATAGTATCATACAAACAGACTATCGGTCCTCAATCAAATCATATCAGAGAAACTTTTAAAAAATAAATTTCCTAGCAACACAATCAATTTCCTCATTACCTCTAGCTGGTTTGATCAGATATTGCAAAAAAAAAAAAAAAAAGACATCTAAATGAAAAACCAGCTGATACAACTTGTCCAAGAATCATTTGGTCGAAAAATTCAATTCTGTGATACTTGGATGGATGATACTTAAATCATGATTCAAAGTCTAAGCATTATTGAATTTAAACCCTATACTAACTCAATTCTAACAAGCTCGATAGCAATGCTATTAAGAATCCCTATACAATATACATGAATATGGTTAAGTATAATTTGCATAATAACCTCCATGCCACACTACTAATCACGCTAAAGACCTTCGAAAACACATTTTGAAACAAGCAATATCAGAAAAATCACGACCTAATAAGTCAAAGATCCATTTTTTAACCAAGTTTAACAATCTTACAACAGAATTCAGTTTTTTTACTATAGAAAACCATAGCACCAGTCAAAATAAATCCAAAAAATCACTGCAAACTTAACACCAAATTCTCGGGCAACAAGCAGAAAAGTGAAACCTGCAAAGATCATCGAGGAGCTCTTGAGGAGGAAGGCCGTTCTTCAGTGGCGCACTCGAAGACCGATGGAGACCAGACATAGCTTTTACTAGTTAAAAAGAAACACCTAAAACCCTAACCCTGACTATTTTCTTAGAGAAAGATCCAGCAGATTCTAAAGGAAACTTTTTTTCTAAATTTCTTTTTTTTACTTTTTATCGGAAAACGAAGATGGAAAGAGGTAAAAGAGAGGTCCCGCCGGCCGGGATCTCTCAAGGGATGGTGACCCGAAAAACAAAAACGGTTTCTCCGCCTCCCAGAAAATGAGTTCTTCTTTGTGAATTTTGGGCTTTTATAGGACCCGGTTTTAAACATTAACGAACCGGGTTAAATTATCGGGTTGAAGTTGAATTGTTTTCTTGGGCTGGTCCATGGCCCATTAGCCATTAATTATTTGTCCCGGGTTGAAGTTGAACTGTTTTCTTGGGCTGATCCTTTAGCCCATTAGCCATTAATTACTTATCACGTAACGTTTTCAACTCAAACAACATTTTGTGATAAATGATGACAAATTCATATTTATATTTACATTCTACCAATAAAAAAGAAAGACTCATACACTAATTTAAGTCTACTCCATCTTTGTATTTTTCATGGGGGGCTCACATCAGTGCAAATCCGAATTTACTCTCACACAAAATGTCACGAGCTGATATTACTAATCTAAAATATATTTGATAAAGGGTAGAAAGTTAATGTTTATATACCTAAAACCTAATATATCTTGTGAGATCCAAAACAATATGTTTTTAGAGAAACGTATTAATTGGATAAGATAAGACGAGGAGTAAATAATTAAATCTTTTTAATCTTAAGTTCAACATGGAAATATATTGATAAATAGAGCAAGAAGTGGTGAATTAAAGTCATTAAATAAATTTTTTTTAGATTTTTTAAGATAAAAATCAATTTATTTGTCTAATTAAATATATAAATATTTAGTTTAATGATATATATATACACATGTATTTTTTTATTCAAAAAATAAATTCAAATTCCATTTCTTTCAAAACCTTAACTTGATAAAAGATGAATAATAATCTAATTAGAAATCATGAGAGAACAAGGACTAGTTAATTTGTATAAAAGTAATCTTTTAAAATATTATCATATTAATTTCAATCTTTTTATATTTCATTAATTAATGATTTAAAAAATTACTTAAAAAAGCAAATATATCTACTTCTCTTTAAAATTTGTAAATGAGATTTAATAAAATAATAATGTAATTAAGTTTTATACTTATATATATGACACAATAAATGATAATAAAATGTGTTTAACTATTTATAATTGTATATTACAAATTATTTATGAATTTTATAATCATTATACTCTTTTTATGCTTTTTTTTTTTTGTAAATTTTGATTTATCTTCTTTAATCAATATCAATATATAAATTATTTGTGATGGATGATAATGAATTTTTTACTCTGTTGATATTTCATTTTCATTTTTATATAGCTGCCATGATTAGTGTACATTTAGATAGAAATATGAGGTTATTTTGATTTTTCCGATATAATTACAGTTTTTTTTTTGGTTTGTTTATTTATGTTTTTGTTCATTTTTTTTATTTGTAATTTTTATTACAATTAAATAAAATGAGTAAGTTATGCTATTTAAAAAAAACCCTTTGAACATTAAAAATTTATATATTTATTTAAATATTATTTTTAAAAATAAAATTAATAAAAAATTAGTATCTATCAATTTCGAAATTAAATAACTTATCATTTAATCCTTATATTTGTATTACCTATTAAGAGACATCAATTTAATTAAATAAAATTACATAAAAAAGAAATATAAAAATAATAAAAATCCATGAAAATAAGGATGTAAAAATTATTTATCTTTTCTGTAAGTTAGGAAATAGACCCAAATTTAAGTTCATTTTATTTATCTTTTCTATATTTTATATTTTTTTAGTATTTAGCGGTGCCTGTTTTTAGCACCCAAGCACAATCTCCTGCTTTGACGGGTTAACTTGAAATCAAGAGTCCACACCACACTGACAAATAAACAAACTCCGGGTTTCTGCATCCAGTCTCTGCTGTAAGTCTCTCCTTTCTCCTTCCTTTCGTATCAAAATCTCTCTGTCTTTTTTTTTTCTTCAATTTTGTTCGTTACCCACTTCAAATTACTTATTTTTAATCAAGTTTCTGCATTTTTTTAGCTTTTAAATTGGCGGTATATTCATGTAATTTTTCTTAATTTGAATTCAGTTTATCAGTAAATACCCATTTCTTTTATGTCTTGTTTTTGTTTGATTATGGCTTTTGAGATTGAAAAGGAATGATCCCATGGAGTAGAATTCGTGGAAAAGTTGAAATTATTGCTTACCATGAATGAGAATGTATTAGTTTAACGTTATGTCAAGGTTCCTTGATACTTTTAATAGGCTCAAGTTCATGAAATCAGTACTCAGGATCTAGTCAGTAGCCTGTCATCAGAGGCGGAGGGAAGGGAAGGGGGGGGTGGGGGGGCTAGTAGGGGCCCCCGCACCCTCTCCCTTCCCCCAACAATTATAAATTTTTGATAACTTATTTTTATTTTTTAAAAACTTATAATTTGGTCTCTATAAAATTTTTAAATTTTCTGTAATATATTTTTATTTTTTTAAAATTTTATAACTTAACCCCTACAATAATTTTTTATTTGGTGAGATGTCTATAACAATTAATCAACAATTAATTTTAATAAGATTAAAATAAAACTTATTACAACAGAATTATTCTCAAATCTCACTTCTCCTGACAACCACACTCTAGTTCTCTTTTCTTTTTACCAAATATGATAAAAACAAAAAAATCATTTTGTTACACTTTTTTGCTTATTGGCATTCTCTGTATAGAAAACCTCTAATAACTCAATTTTCATATCATACTAAGTGACAAATTTGGTTAATTTACTTATTTTATTTCTAATATTTTAATTTTTAATTTTTTTTATTTAATAATTTTTACTTGATGATTTTGATTTCGAATTTACATTCTTAGCCATTTTTTCTTAAAAGCAACAAAATAAGGATTTGATTAAGCACCTAAGGTTAATTATTGCTTATTTATTTAGGAATTGCTTGATTGATTTCTTAAAAATTGTTTTTTTTTTTTACTTAGATTCCTGTGAATAATTAAATTTTTATTTGAGATTGCTTTCTCATTGAATTGTTTATTGCTATTGTATTTAATTTTTGTGATTAATTTTGGAGAATTGCTTCCCCATTGAATTGTTTATTGATAACCTTTAATATTTTTTTGAGAAATTATTTTTTATTGAGTTTTTTGTTATTATATTGGTTAATTTTTATTTGTTGTTAAGTTAGGATTATTGTCATTATTAAATTATTTATGATTATGCTAAGATTGATTTCTTTGAATAATTTTCAAAATTTATTTGTATAATTTTTATATAAACTTTTTCCATCTAAATTGTTTTATATTTTTGTCAAACATTGAACTTCTAGAATGAATGTTTTATAGAGATTATCTTCCACTCTTTGCCCCCAAATGCAAATCTTGTCCCAATTTTAGAAAAGGTAGAATTTTGTGTAAACAATCTTTTGGTTATGTTTTGAGCAGATAGTTTGGTTAAAAAATGCGGAAACGGCCTCAAAGTTCATCAATTTCAGCTGACACATCAGCCAGCCAATCAAGTGATACCCCAAAAACTGATGAGGAAGCCAAATTTAATAACAATGTTCAGATAAAAAGTGCAACGAGGTCAGGATTCGTATGGCTGACATTGTTTGTGGTGATTGTGTACTCCTCTTGGACTGTTCACTATTACCAGTTTGAGAGTTTGCCTGTGCCTCTTACTGCTGTGCAAGCAGGCAAAAGGGGTTTCTCAGAGGTGGAGGCAATGAAGCATGTTAAGGGATTGACTGAATTGGGCCCACATCCGGTTGGTTCTGATGCTCTTGATCTTGCTCTGCAGGTTGGGTACATTAAATCATTTTATTAGTTTTCAGCTAATTATGATAGGATTATTGTCCTGAATCTTGATTATATGTATTCTCTTTGCAATTGTCATTGGATTCTTTGTTATGCTTAGGAAGAAAAGAGAAGAATCTTATTTTGGTTTTGATTATAATATTTCAGTTGTTTGAACAAGATGTAGTTTAGGTTCTTTGATATGAATATTGTGATGTCGACAAAAAATAAAATGACGAGATGACATTGTGTTGTTGGTATATCATGCCTAAAAGATGTTCTTAGGTTCATAGAGGGATTAACTTGTTGTTTTATGATTTGATTTATCCCTTATTTTGTGATTTAGGCTGCAAAGCTTCTTTTTAGTCTGCAGTCCAGTCATGCATCTTGATTGATCTGTATATTAAATCAACAATGGCTGTTCTAGTGATCCATTTCTTGTGCAATCATGTTGTAGATATAACTGAATATGCTTTCAACCGCAGTATGTTTTGGCAGCATCAGAGACAATTAAGAAAACAGCTCACTGGGAGGTTGATGTTGAAGTGGACTTTTTCCATGTTAATTCTGGTGTAATTCGTCTGCTCACTGGCTTGTTTGTGGGGAGAACAATTGTCTATTCTGATCTAAATCACATCATATTAAGAATCTTACCAAAATATGTACCTGAAGCAGGAGAAAATGCTATTTTGGTTTCTTCCCACATTGACACTGTTTTCTCAACGTATGATTTCTTCCTTCTCTGTTAATCTACTCCATATTGGTTCAAATAAGTTTCCTTTTGTCCAAAATGAGCAGTGTTTTTTATATGACATGTTGCTTTCATATGAATTTAGCTAAGTCAGATGGTCTTGACATTCTTTCTTGTGGTAAATATGCTGCTCGTGGACCAATATAGTGCTCAAGTTTTAAAAAATAAAACTGCAGGTTGTCAGCATTGTAATATCCAGTGAATAATGCCATTTACATTTCAAATAAGTCAAGAAAGAGAAGAACAGCTAATTAATTAGTTTCCTGAAGAACAAAAAAGATGATACAAACTTTTATATTGGTACAGAACCAAATACTTCAGAATCTGGTTTAAAAGGTTGTAGTTGGGAAAAATTAACTGCAACACCTTGAAGCTTATTTCTTGAAAAAATTCCACTGGAATCTGTGGCCTCTATCATTTCATGTGGGAACATAATTTATCTGAAACTTTCTCATAACCTTCACATTTGCATAACACTGCTACATTTGGGTGTCATCATAATTTATCCTTCATTTCTCTTTGCTTGACAGCTTTAGTTAATATTACGATGATTTTGTTTGTTGGAAAATGTCTTGGTGTTGTTTCAGGGAAGGGGCTGGTGATTGCAGCTCATGTGTTGCCGTTATGTTGGAACTTGCTCGGGGGATTTCTCAGTGGGCTCATGGATTTAAGAATGCTGTGATATTTTTATTTAATACTGGAGAGGAGGAGGGTCTAACTGGTGCTCATAGCTTTATAACACAGGTTTGAACTATTTTTAGGGTGTTCACTTAAAAATTAAATTGTATTTTGTAAATTTTCTTGAGGATTAGCCACTTAAAGGTGCATTGTTTTGTTTGGGTGTATGTAGTAGTTTACATTTCTCGTAGTGCTTGATGATGATACCTTCATGTGTTTTCTCCTATATAGTGACTAGAAGATTTGCAAGAAAAATAGCATAATTAAAATAAAGAAAAAGGAATCTTATATGTCTTGTCTTCTGCACATAACACATTCACAGACATGAAGAATGTCTCTACCGTGTTTAGTGCTTGAACAAACCTATATGAAACTTATGGTTTGGTTTTTTTATTACAGTTTAATGGTTGATTAAACAAATTTTGTCAATATTAAAGTTGGATAGTTACATAAATTTCTAGTGAAACATGCAAGTTTATGCATATATTTTTTCTTCATAGAGTTAAGATCTAGTACTGCCACAGAGAAAAAATATAAGCAATTAAATTAGAGAAAGGAGTTCAATTAGGGGGAGGATTGGTGAAGGCATACATAGATTTGAAAATATTAAAAATGATTGTGAAGGCATTCATTTAGAATGGTGCAAGTCGTGTTATTTATGATATTTGTATATGCTAAAGAGCAAGTGATGTAGCCGGAAGGTTTAGGGCAATTAGAACTCTACAATTAGGCCCCGAATAGGGTTGATTGTGTTTGGAATAATAGAAAGATTAAAAGATTTTAAAGAAAATCATAACAATAATAATCCCCTATATAGGATCTCCTATTTATACTGATTAAAATAAATCCTAATCATGTGTAATTTTATTCCTAAATAAAGACTTAAATTACTGAAATCCTAATAAAGATAGAAAAAGAATCTCAAACTAAATAAAATAAAGAAAACAAATCTCTAAACCAAGTAAAATACTAAATCAAATAAAATTCTAGATGCACTTGCATCATTTCCCTCGAGTCCAAAAAAACTTAGCTCCAACAAATAGGCCTTGACATACTCCTCGTAGATGTCTAGATCCACTTGTTTCAATTCCTCTTCAGCAATCCAAGTGCTTTCATTAGCAGGTTTACCAAGCCATTTCACCAAAAATCATCTATATGGGTTCCCTTGTCTAGATCGAACCTTTTTCACATCCAACACTTCTTCAATAACTTCAACCTTAGCAATTGGAAGGTGCTAAATATAGTAGATGCAGTCCCATCACATCCATCAAATGGATACAAGTCCAAAACATTGAAAATTGGACTGATTTGTAACTCAGGTCGCAGCTCAATTAAGTAGGCATTTGAACTGATTTTCTTTAGCACCTTACAAGGTCCAAACTTTCTAGACTTGAGCTTGTGATTAGTACACTTAGGAAATTTTTCTTGCCTCAAGTGCACAAGTACTTGATCACTTTCCTCAAATTCCTACTTACGATGATGTTGATTTGCAGTGAAAGAGTATTCTGCATTGCTGGCTTTTAAGGCAGCCTTTACCTCTTCATTAATCTTTCGAATATGATCAGCAAATAACTCTCCATCATTACTCACTCTAGCTTTGATACGGTCCCTTGAAACGGATTGAGTTATGGGACGTTGTGTGGAAAGGTTTGGTTTAGTTTGAGGTACGCTAGGTACTTGAGTGGAAGGTTTCTTTTTTCGACCTATGTTGTAGTGCTGGCTCATTAGAGAGAACCTGCAGATCTCTTGAGTTTTAAGTACTCAAAAACTTGAATAGATTCTGAACAATCCCTTTTTATTAACTTCACTCCTTTTTAACTACAGCTTGGTGGAATAACCACCCTTAAAGCAAGAAAGTGGAAAGGTGGAGACACAACCTCCAGCAACATGAAATAGAAAACTACCATTAACAATAAAATAGGGTGGAAAACAACCTCTAACAACATGAAATGGAAAACTACCATTTAACAATAAAATAGGACCCACAATGAAACTGTTAACAATAAACTGATAGCAACCAATCAGATATGTTGATTCAGTTTATACTTCTCATGTGTGAATCGCTTGTAAACTAAAGGATTATCTGATGTGCTAACAAGCTTCTTGTGGTAATGGCATTAAATCCAGCATGTGTTGAGGTTTTGATCCATATGCAGCCTCAAATGGTGTCTTCTTTGTGCTTCAATTGACGGAATTGTTGTAGGCAAATTCAACTTGGTGTATGACTTAATCCCAAGTCTTTGGGTTGTTCCGAATAAGACATCTTAACCAAATCCATATTCAAATGAATCCATGGTGTTACCGGCTCAGGTAAAGGAACATATAAACCTGTGTTTTGAGCACTGCTTTTACCAAATAGGCAAGCTGGACATCTTTTCACCAACCTTTCCACATCTCAGCACATTTTTGGCCAAAATAACAATTAGCCACCATTGCCAAAGTCTTGTCTCTGCCAAAATGTCCTCCCAAGCCATTACCATGAAGTTTGCTAATAATTTGCTCCCTTAAACATCCTTATGGAATGCACAATTGGTTCCCTTTGAATAAATAATCTTAATGCAATCTATAAGGTAAATTTTCAGCTTGTGTGAACCTTGTTAATGAACTATTATCTTACTGAATTAAGGATCAGAACCATACTGATTTTTAAGTTCCTCAAAGCCTGTAACTTGAGTGGTTGTAGTTGATAATAGTAAATGTCGTCTCCTCAAAGCCTCGACTTGTCTTTGTACCTCGACTCGTTGCATAGGTGGCATTCTATATGCTGACGGGTTTGGTAATGATGCTCCTAGTACTAAATTAATTGCATGTTGGATGCTCCCTAGAGCTGGTAGACTTTTTGGCAAATCCTCATTAACCAACTCTCTGAACTCCTTCAATAGCTGCTGAATTTCAGTTGAATATTTAGGCTATTTACCCATCTGATTTCTCTTCAAAAGCATAGTTAACAAAGCATGCATAATTCCCATCTCACTACTTTCAGCTTCAACATTTTCAGCAGATAAATACCCAGTGATTTTGCTGATTTTGTTGCTTGTAGAGTTTGAAGTTGCCGATTGCTTAGCCTCTTTTTTAAGAGGATATAAAGTATATCTCTTGTTGTCCTTGTAAAAGGAATAGGTATTTAGCTTTGTCTTATGATCCATATCATGATCATACAACCAAGGTCTACCAACAAGAATATGACCAACATCTGTTGGCACAACATCACGTAAAGCCTCAGCATCCAAGTTACCTCCCATAGTGAATTTCACCAATTATTGAGTAGTTATCAATACCTTGTGTCTTTTCTTTAGACACCCAATCTTGTAAGGACAAGGATGTTTGTTTATAAGAAGCTTCAATTTGTCTAGTGCCTCTTTTGAAATAATATTTTTCATGCTTCCTCCACCAATGACAAAATCACACACTTTACCTTCACAAACAACACGTATGCGAAAAATACTTAAACCTCTTTCAATCTTTGGCTTCCTTATTTTCTTGTCATCACTCTTCATACCACCAAGGACTCATCTTGTGCAGGATAAATATTGATTTCCTCTATCTTCTCATCATATTCATCATAAACTGGTTCTAACTTTTCCCCTAATTCCCTTGAGTTCACCCTTTGTTGTGGGCAAGCAAAAGAAATGTGTCCCTTCTCCCTACAAGTAAAACATCGAATCTGAGAATTGCTGCCTCCTTTATTTGTAGAAGAATCAAAATTGTTTTGTCCACCATAAGGCATCATACTTTTGCTTTTATCGTTCTTTTCAACATTGGTTGCACCCCTATTAGTTTTATTGGTTGTGGCAGCTCCCCAATAATTTTGTTGGAATGTTTGATAACCTCATTGTGCTTCAAAATTGCTTTGCCAATTGGTGCCATATAAGGGCTTTCTAGCACTATAGAGTAAAAATTTGATTTTTTTTGCTGCTAAAGCATACTGACGAGCATCTTTAATGTTGTACAAATGAATTACTCGCATCTCGTCTCTAATAGAATGATTCAAACCAACAAGATAACGAGAATTAAAAATGTTCATTACTTTTAGTTAACGCAACTTGAATTGATAAGTTATTGAACTTCGATGTATACTTCTCAACAGTCATGTTATTTTGCTTCAAGCAATGAAACTTTTCATATAATTCTTTAGTATAATCAGCAAGTAAAAATGGTTTTTGTAACTTACTTTTCATTTGCTCTCAAGTGCTGACTTTAAGCATCCCTTGTTGTGCACGTTGTTCTTCAACTCTCTTCCACCATTGAAGTGCGGTACCTTTCAATTTCAGCTTTACAAATAACATTTAAAGTAATTTTCCAAACTAGCTTCGTAATCCAAATAATCCTCCTCAGGAAACTTTCCATGAAAATTAGCTACTTTAAGCTTGATTCCTCCATTTAAATCAAGGGCGTGTACTAATCGGCCCTCCAGTCCAACTCTTGCCGCTTGATTTGCGGATCCATCTTCATAAATGGGGTTCTCGTTCTCAAATTCATCATCATCCTCATGATCTTGACTTTCAAGGGGGTCGTGGTCACCTTTTAGACTCTCCATTCGAGCTCTCACAGGTTCCTAACACTGCAAGGCTTGCGTAGCTTAGGTCAAATCGTCAATCATTCTTTGCATCTTAGCCAACTCAGTTTGTTGGGGTTGGTTGCCTCTAACTCGACCTCTGCTTGGCCAACCATAGTCTTTTGGCTAAAAAATCTTTGTAAACTAGTCGATCGTTTGCTCTGATACCACTTGATGTAGTGAAAAGGTTTAAGGCAATCAGAACTCAACTATTAAGCTTGAATAGGGTTGATTGTGTTTGGAACAATAGAAAAATAATAAGGTTTTAAAGAAACCTCTTAAATAAAATTCAGAACAACAAAGATAATAGTAATAATAATGATAATAATCCTTTATTCACCTATTTATGCTAGTTAGGATAAATCCTAGTCAAGTAATATTCCTATTCCTAAATAAAGACTTAAAGCACTAAATTCCTAACAAAGATAGAAAAAGAATCTTAAACTTAATAAAATAAAAAAAATAAAATCTTAAATTAACTAAAATACTAAATAAAATAGAATTCTAGATGTGCTTACAACAGCAAGTCTACGTGGTAGATAAAATGTCCATATTGTTTTAGCTGACAACACTAGCATCAATCCTCGTTCAATTTTAGTTAAGTATTGGTTTCTATTTGTTGATTTTGGTAATTTGTTAGATGATGAAGCTTGAGTAGGCAATTGATAAGAAAATATTTGATCTCATCACGTAGCAATTAAGAGAAAGGACAGAGATATTGAGGGGGCAGGGGGTAATTTGAGGATGAGGTTAAAATGTGATTGTTAAGATTTTGAGATATGTTAATAAATAAGGATGCCCTGTTTGTTAATAAAAATGGTTAAGTCTAGGAAATGAGACACTGAGAGTTTAGAAAAACGGGGGTGAGGAATTCAATATAATGAATAAACAATTATTTGTACATAGATAAAATTTCTTTTTTACATGAGATGGTGAATTATGTTTCTTTTTAGATCATGTTTCTAGCAAAGTGCTTGGATACTTTTTCATACTTGTATTCTTCTAAGTTGTGGTTTTGTAGGTTTTAGACACATGAACGAGTGATTACTCTTTTGCAGCATTGCTCCTAACTGAATATGTATCAAGTACAGAAACTAACAAAATAACAAAATCTTTTGAGTTGAGGATTAACATTTTAGTTTGCTATTGCAGCATCCTTGGAGTTCAACCATTCGTATGGCTATTGATTTGGAGGCCATGGGTATTGGAGGAAAGTCCAGCATTTTCCAGGTATATTTCTGGGAATACTTTGATTTCCCCCACGTGAACTTCGTGAAATACTCTCAACGAGACAATGGTAATTGTTTATAATTTTTCATCACAAAGTTAAGCAATTGTACTGTATTTGGGTGTATATCTGCTTGTCAGATTTACCTAATTTTGAGTTGTACAGCCTTCTCCTGTTTACTGTGTTAGCTGTTAACAGAGATTAATATCCTCGGTGCATTGGCCCAACTAATTTTCTCCAGTCTAACACCAGTGGTAATCCTGAAGGAACTAACCAGGAACTTCTTCCTCTCATGCATGGATGGGTGCAAACAGTGATTGTTGGACAGCTATGCCATCCATGCTCATTTTTTTTTTTTTTAAAGAGGATACTTTTTATTGTTTGAAGTGCTCATATGCCACTGTTTTGACCTTGTGAAATCAAGCATATGACCGAATCTACCATCTGCTTGTATGAGATGTTGTTAGATCCTTGTCGTGGACTAATTTGATTTCAGTAATGTTCTTGTGTTTTACCATGTGAAATTTTCATTGTCCTGTCATATATATTCTGAACCCCAAAATAATCAAATCAAGATTAGTAGGTATTTTCTTAGGCTTACATAGTTTGCTTTGTTTTTGCCATATATCCCTTCAACTTATATTCTGTTCTTTACTTGATAGGCTGGTCCTCATCCATTGGCTGTTGAGAACTTTGCTGCAGTGGCGAAATACCCATCTGGTCTAATCATAGCTCAGGTGTGATTTTCTTCAGCTTCTCTTTTGGGTGTGTGTACACATGCATTCAGATGCACGTGCATCTTTTTATATGCTTTTTATTTTATGTTATGCTTTGATAGTTTTTTCGTTTAAGTTAGAAGAAAACCTTAAAATCGGAATGATATAATGCTGTAGGATCTTTTTTCCTCTGGAGCCATAAAATCTGCAACAGATTTCCAAGTGTACAAAGAGGTTGCTGGTCTTTCAGGGCTTGACTTTGTTTACACAGACAATGGTGCAGTATATCACACTAAGGTCTTCTTTCTGTTTCTTTGCCTTTTTCTCACCATTCACTTGGAAAAGTTCATTTTGAAATCAAATTATAACTCATTTGGAATCTTTTATTACTCTGGTCGAAGAAATGGGATTCACTAGGTCTTTTTCTTTTGTCTAGAAAAGATTAGCTCCTTTATTTAGATGCTATTTGTGATCCATACACATACATACATACATACAGACAAACATACATACATATGTATGTCTGTATGTCTGTTTGTATATGTATATAGCCTAACTGATATACAAGGATAGAATCATAATGTATTCAGTTGTTGTCAGAGATTGCGTAGAACATGGGGAGGCTTGCTTTGATGCACCTGCAGGTGGGGCAATAGTTAATAGCTTGAAAAAGCCTGGTTTATTGATGCATACTTGTCATTTCTCATTTTTTTTTTATTTTTTAAGTTTGGGGGGTTCCTATTGCAAGTTGCAAGAGAGCCATTAAGTTCATTTGTTGTGAACTTAGAGAGCAGGAGCTAAATTGTTGTGGCCACAGGATGGAATGAATAAGTTTATAACGTAAGAGTTGGTAATATGTAGTATGAAGAAGAAGCACACAATATTGGTATCTGAATTTTAAATGTATGATGTTATGTGGAAAGAAGTAGAGTGCATTATGATGATGGAGCTGTCAAATAGTGGAAAATGGGAAAAGAGAGTTATTAATTTATGGAGGGAGAAGAGCAAATGGAAGTTGAGTTTTTGAATAAGTTGCATAAGGAGATTTAAAGCATTTAAGGATAGGCTTTTACCAATGGGAAGCCATTATGATCAGCTGGTCAAAAGAGATGATACGCTCGGTTGAACTAATAGAAAAATGATATCCTCGTGGTAATTACAAGAGAAAGGAATAACCAATGAAAGGTGCTCTATGGGAAAACTGGTATGTACTGAAGCTCAAGCATCCAAGAAAGGTCAAGGAGAGATGGTGCTCTCCTTAATGGATCCCTCCCCAATTAAAGTTTACCAAATCCAATAATCATGATTATCCTTTGAATCTTGCCATCAATGTAAGAATTTTTGGCATTGTAGTTGGATAAGGCACCTTTTAATGATTCAGATATATAATCAAGTTTGAAAACTAATCAAGACAAACTGGGACATAAATTAATATGCCTAGCTATTTGTTTGAAAAGAATACTGCTGGAATATTTTAACATTCAAATAATTTCACTCAACAAGATTCATAGTTTCAGTAATTTACACCATTGAGCAAGCAACAGAATTTGTTAAGCTGCTTTTGGGTTAATGGTTCACATGATGTGATGCACATATAATTGGCTAGTGATCCTCTAACTAGAATTCCTTTTTAATATTTAGTATTACAAATTCCACTTTCACAAGCCAATCTAATTAACATCCTTATATTTATCAAGAAAAGAAAAAGATAAAAATTTTAATGTTACACCTGATACACAAAGCATTTTAGTTTCTCAGAAGTTTCAAGTAGTTCAATTAACAGAGTGCTTAGTCTGTGCATGTTTTTATTATATTTTCACTTTTGGAGTTTCATTGAATCTCAATATTACTTCCCTGCATTCTCAGTGTTGGAAGCAATTCATAGTCTATGAGACAATTAATGAAGTCCTAGTATAAATAATTTAATTAATTAAAGTAAAAGAGGAACATTGAATTATTTTTAGTCCTTTTCTTTGAGTGCTAATTAAGAAGACAAAACAGGAAAGGTAAAAAAAATTGAATGACAACTCTAATTCGTTTGTCTTATTTTATTTCAGAATAGTTAAAATTGACTATTTTCTGCAGAATGACAAGTTGGAGCTATTGAAATCAGGATCACTTCAGCATCTTGGAGAAAATATGCTTTCTTTCCTGCTTCAGATTGCATCATCCTCTCATCTTCTAAAAGCCAAAACTATGGATGGTGGTGGAAAACCTAACCACGATACTGCCGTATTTTTTGATATTTTGGTACCTTCATTATCTTTGACACATGGTTCTTGTTTTGGAAATGCACTTTTCCTCATTCCTTTGGTGCTCCACATTATTATTTCCTCTTTAGCCATGCTATAATGTTTTTGTGGGGCATTCTGCTATCATGAAAACATTTGCAGGATGCTGTTGCTAAAACATTGTTCATCTCAGGGGCAATATATGGTTGTCTACCACGTGCGTCTTGCAAACATGCTTCAATATTCGGTGATAGTGCAATCTCTTCTGATATGGACTACATCTTTGCTTATGGGTGGTTATACAGCTGCAGTTTCATTGTTCTTTTCATGTTTGAGTATTATCCTCATGTGGATATTTTCAATAAGTTTCTCTGCTGTTGTCGCGTTCATTCTACCCCTTATATCTTCATCACCAGTGCCATATATTGCAAGCCCATGGTTGATGGTTGGGTTGTTCGCTGCACCTGCTTGTCTTGGGGCTCTAACTGGTCAACATTTGGGGTATCTAGTTTTGCAAAGATATATATCAAATATATATGCCAAGAGAAAACAGCTATCACCTGTTATCCAAGCTGATCTGATCAAGTTAGAGACTGAAAGATGGCTCTTTAAAGCTGGTTTTGTGCAGTGGCTTGTTCTTTTGATTATAGGAACTTACTATAAAATTGGATCATCTTACGTTGCCCTTGTTTGGCTAGTTCCGCCAGCATTTGCATGTAAGCTGACAATAATTAGTTTGTCTTTTGCACAAGAAAAACTTCATCACTTTCTGTGACTTTGATGAATATGATGTTAAGAAAAATAATGATACATTGTTCTGAGTTGGGCACCTGTGGATGCATGCTGTCATAAATAATGTAGATAACACATTTCAAATTACTTATACTTTTTTCTCTCTTTTATTTTTCTGGTATAATATTTGGAATTCCTTATCTTGATGTGATCTTTTCTTTAGACTAATTTTCTTTACTAAAATCCTCAGATGGCTTGTTGGAAGCAACTTTAACCCCAGTTCGGTTACCAAGGCCTCTCAAACTTGCAACTCTACTGATGGGCTTGGCCATTCCGATTTTAGTTTCAGCTGGCATATTCATTAGATTTGCTAATGTAATCATTGGACTTATTGTACGATTTGACAGGTAAAATTTATAAGATGATTCTTAGTTTGAATGTTTTTCCCTTGGTTGAGATTCTATTCTTACCCTTTTTCATGTTATTGATTGTCAGCATTGGTAAGTTTCTGTATTGAACGTGCTGATAATAGAGTAGTGATAAGGCCTTATACTTTATCAACAAATAGCAGCAAGTAAATCATTCTTAAACTTCAGGGTTACTGCCAAACCTTCAGTTTATTAGAGGATAGGCATCTGATCTTAAGTGATATTCAGTTTTACAGATCATTCAATCTTGAGTTCTGTCATATAGATTCATGTGATACTAGTTGGACGGCAGGAATGTTCTACCAACATTAGTTTGTTACTTTTGTTTCAGTATGCTAGATATTTACATCAACTTGGGTGATTAACATACTTGAATTGAGCTTTTGAGGAAAATTATCTTGAGAATTTGCTTGTAATATTTGTCTTGACATCTTAGTGAGGATTCTGCAGAAGTATAGAGCTTTCTTTTCCCTGAAAAGGCACAGAAGTATAGAGTTTGTACTCCTATATTACTGCCTTAAAAAATATGGGTGATAAATGCAAAAAATCTAAGCTTTGCCCTATATGTGATCAGATACATTGATTTTGTTATGCCATTTAGGACCCATATCTGCATGTGGGATCAATAATTTCTAATCCTCTTGATAGTTTCCACTCATGTCCTCAATCTTCCATTCTGGTATTTGTCATGGGCACCCAATGAATTTGAATTTTCTTCCAAGCATTTGTCGGGCTTCACTTTACTTTTTCATATCACCTTAAACGTGTCTCCCCTCCTTTTTTTCTTTTGATTGTCACTGTACTTACCTTCTCTCAGGGAGCTCATTTGTACTTTTTATCTTCTGCATGTGTGTGTGTAGGGTGGGGTTGGCAGAGGGGTTCATCCATTGTAGTGTCATCGTCTTAGCTATGCTTATTTCTGCACTTATTGGTACTTAGGTATTCAATATACAATTGTGTAAAGCATTGTAAGTATTATTTCTATCTTATAAAATTTCCCTTAGCTTAACTTATATTTGTGGTCACAAAAGATTCTGGATGCACTCTTTGCTTTTATCTAATTTTTTCATAGTAAAGATATCAACAAGAAGATATAAACTATACTAGCTTTACATAACTATTGAAATTTTTGGGGATTTGGGGTCTGTGATCTTTTACCTTACTGTTATGCATCCTTATGATCCGAAAGCTTACAACAGGGTCAAATGTTAAGCAGAAAAACTTACTACTTTCAAAAAAAGATCCAAAATCCTGAATACCTGATTGTTTAGAAGTTGTATAGTGAATATATTTTTGGCTATCTTTCTAGTGATTAGACAGCATGCCAGTCAACATCCTTTGGGTATAGCATGCTCTGTGTTAATGGAAAATCTTTTGATGTTATTGTTCTCATGACAAACTTCTTAGTTTGGTTTTGGAATTTGGATTTTATACTTGCATTAGAGATTTGAGAAAACCACTGCTGATTTTGCTTTATATGCTTGTGTGTAGAAATCCAGGTGATACTCCTGAGTGGCTGGCGAGCGTGGTACTTTCCATTTTTATTGCTGTTGTTATATGCCTAACTCTGGTGTATCTCCTTTCATATATTCATCTTTCAGGTATTTATTTATTACAAATGCTTTCTATGTTTGCCCTTGGCATTGACATTTTGGTTGGTGATGATGAGGTGTTGCCATTAGGTTGCATATTCAATGAATATAGAGACAATGAAATTGCATATTTAGGTCCAGAATATATATTAACCATTAAGGACAGTCATATCATTTAATTTGAGGTCAGAGTCTTTGTCTTTTAGGCTTAAAAGGGCGTGAATCTGAACAGGTGTGAATTTGATCTAGGATATGTTTTCTAGAGTTGATTATATGGTGGTAGCATAAGCCAGATATGTTCAAATACCCTTCTGGAACATGGAACTTTGCAGCCTCTGAACAGTTTCAATTTCAGTGGCTATTGCATAATAAGATGATAATATAATCATTTGCTAAACTATCCTTACAGCTAGATCTCTTAATTGATAAAAGATTGATGTATAGTGAACCTTTTTGGCCATCAGCTAAAGGCATGATGAGCATGCAAAACAAAGAACTTATGGCTGAGCAAAATAATTTAATTATGCCACTGTTGTGTCATTTTTTTTTAATTTAGAAGGTTCCTAATTCAACTGTGGGCATTATGGCACGTGCACTGGTGAGTAATGAGTTGATAGTCCTGATGTGTGTGGTTAATTGATCTTCAGCCTGCTTTGAAGTTTTCCAGAGCTTCTGCCAAATGTCAGGATGTGCCACAGGTGTAGAACAGATTTGGGTGTTGGTGAGCTAGTGGTAGAAAATTAGGGATTTAGAGGTTTATGGCTTTGATAGGAATAAGGGTTAAGGTTTTGGAATCAGTTGGGGTATGATTCAATTGATATTTGATGATGAAAGAGGGCTGGCATAAAGGGGAAAAGATGCCGTAAATTCTGAGCAGAAAACTAGAATAATGCAGGTTATGTACCATTCGCTTAATATGAGTAGTACTCCAAGGCAGTGTAGTAGTGTAGAAAGAGAATAAGAAGAGTAAAACTACTTTATAACTCAGGTTTTTATTAGAAAATCCAACTCCGCCAAGTCTTGTAGTTCAAAAGACATAATTAGCCAAATACTATCTCATCATTCCTGGGCCAGGACTCCTAAATCATAAGACTTAAAACTAAGGACCAATGTTATAAACTAAAGATAACAGAAGCCTAATAAGTTTATTAGATCGAAACTCAATGGACCAGAGCTAATGCCTATTCTCAAAACAAAAGATTACCGAAATACCTGTGTCCTCTGGACATAGAAAGTTGATTGAAATGATAAACTACTGTAATATTTACCTACTAACTATCAACATGTTCCATTGGACCAAAAGAACTTCTTTGCTGATGAAGAGCCCATAATGGTTAGTTTTTGGCTTTTAAAGTGGATGAATTTATATAAGCAAGCTATTGAAGTCCATCACCCATGTAGTGAAAATTTAAGCAAAAGAAGTTCTTTGTGGATGAAGAGCCCATAATATTTATATAAGCAAGCTATTGAAGCCCATCACCCATGTGCAAGATTTAAGGGCTTCTTGAGTTATTAAGTATTATTTATTTCTATGAAATTATTTTGGGATGTTAATCATCTCTTCTATTCCCAGAGTCAATTACTTTCTGCCTGCAATTTTCCTATGTTGTCATTTAGGTGCTCCTTTATGTACAATAAAATATTTATAAAAAAATTATTGTTTGACATGCCTGTTTATTCTCTTCATATTGTGTGACCGCTTTGTAGGTGCAAAAACATCTGTTGTCCTTTCAACTTGTATTCTGTTTGTTCTCTCACTTGCTGTGGTATTTTCTGGTATCATTCCACCATTCACTGAGGACTTTGCCAGAGCTGTGAATGTAAGTTCCATGCCTATAGTTCAACAATTTTCATACTTAAACTACTACATCAAGGTGTTACCTTTCATCATATTAATGATAGTTGTTGTCCTTGGCATTAGAACCTGTAAAAATGTCCTGTTTGTGGTTCAGTTTTCTTGAATACAAGAATTTTAATGAATGAAATGTTTAACTCAAATTTTTTGGTACAGAATGTTAAACTCATTTGATTTGTTATGAAAGTTTCTTGCAGCTGCTTGGAACCCCCTTTTCAATTGTTTGCAGCTTAGCTTCAAAGAGCAAGAGTGGGGGTTTTAGTTGATTAGAGAACCACCAATCCTCTAAGTTTAAGCTAATAAGAAAGGGCTAAAAGATTGTTTTTAATTTTTTTTTTTTTGAAATTTAGATTGTTTTTAATTCTAACGGCTAAGATTATCTTCTAGCTTGTTTTCCATAAAGAGAAAGGTAGGAATGAAACTAAATTATAATCTTAGATGAGGTTCCTATTCTTGATATTTACACCTTGTGGCGATATGGAAGGAGTATCCATTGTCCTAATAATGCTTTTTTCATAAGTAGGGAACATGTATTACTCTTATCATTTTCAAGTAAGCTAAATCAGAAAAAGTTGAGGTACTTTTCTTTTTAATTTAACCTTAATTAAAATGGATTATCTGCCTGATATTCCGATTCCATTTAAAGTCACTAGCAGAATACAGTGCTTTTAGTACTTAATATCTGCATGGAACTTTCATTTCTTTCTTTACCAGTAATTTCGAGGTTACCTTTTTAGTTTGAATTAGTTTTAACCGATGCCTTTGGGTTGCTCTGAATTATGCTTTACATTCATGTTTAGATTCAATTGTGTTTGTTTTAGAATAATATATTCTGCTGTCTGTTATTAAATGTATTCTTGGGATTGTTGAATTAATGTTAGCATAATACTAGGATCTAATAAAACATGTTCTTGTATCTTCTTTAGATAACAAAAGATTTTATGGTTCCAGGTGGTGCATGTTGTGGATACAACAGGAAGATTTGGTGAAAAGCCTATCTCATTTGTTTCTCTATCTTCCATAACTCCTGGAAAGTTGACTAAGGAAATTGATCAGGTTAGAGAGGGCTTTGTATGTGGCAGACACAAGGTTATTGATTTTGTCACTTTTTCAGTCAAATATGGCTGTTTGACCTTTGATGAAACTGAAGGGGGCTGGAATGAGTCAGATATTCCCATGCTAGATGTTGTTTATGATACAAATAATGGAGTTAGGAGAATCACACAAGTTGCAATTGATACAAAGAGGTCCATACGCTGGTTTCTTGCAATCAATACTGAGGAAATTGATGACTTCATGTTTAAAGGTATAATGAAGTTAGCTCATGTGTGTCATTCTTCTTTGTTCTCATTGGCATACTTGCATTTGTTCCTTTCTGTTTCCCTATTTAGGGGGAAAAACCAGAAAGAGAAATAAGGCAGAAATGAAAATGGAGAAGGGGGTAATTACAGCAGTTGTCACACTCTGAAGGGTAGGACAGATATGGTGATTACTAGCTGAAAGTTTTCAGAAATTCTACTTTATAATTTGTGAGTACTGTGTGAGAAAGGGTTATAGTATCCCATTATGGACACTTGATCTTGTGAGAAAGCTGGGCGCAATCTGAAACTTTGTTAACACTTAGGATCGCACTATTTGATATGCCCCCTTTCTTTTTGGTTTGGTTTCTCTGGTTTTGATTTCTATTGGGCAAATAAATGGAAACCCCAGTTCTCTCTTCTGATTCCCCTAGCTAATGATGGCATTGGATATAGTTTCATGCTATGTAGCTGTTGCTCAAAAATTTATTTGGAACATGCTTGATATTGTTGTTAACATACAAATTTAAAACTTGCTGTGTGTAATCTTTTCTTGAGTATTATTTGCTTCGAATATTGTTCTTATATATAATTGCAGTTGTTTCTTGATCAAGGTTTAATCTTCAATTAGATATCTGTAACAATAATGTTATATGCTTGCATAGAACTCTGCACATGATATGTACTTAATTTAAGACAGTGCCATGTTATACTGGCTGATTTGAAGTCCGTGAAGTCTGTTCCGCTGGACATGTGGTGGTGGGGAGCTTGATGTGGTGGGTTGATTCACTCGCAATATTCAATCTTTTTTAGCATATGTCTAGGAGTAAATGACTGAATATAGATTATGTCAAGTTTTGGAAATGGTGATCATTGAGGCAAGTGTTTGGTCGTTGTGCACGGTAAGCTATATGCAAATGTAGGTCTACTTTTGCTGAAGTATTTATTATTGGAGTGACTGTAGTACTGGTTGGATTAACCTAACAACAGCAAGACTTCTAGGTTTTCTTTTTGATATCTCTGAAATATCTTTTCCAAAAGCTTCGGAGATAGGTGAAGAGGAGTTCCTAGCATGTTTGAGAAATGGTGTAGGGTTCTGGATATAGACTACACTAGTTTGATATCAATGCTTGCCCAACTTTACATGAATCTCTAGTCTGTCTTTCTATTAATCTTAGTTTTAACCTGGAATGCAGCGGATTCAATGGAGGTAGTCCCAGCAGATGGTAAGAGCAGCAAAGATGGATGGCATATTATTCAAGTTTCAGGAGGCAAAAATGCACCAACAAGGTTTGATCTGACTCTCTTCTGGGTGAAAAAGACCGAACAGCAGTCATACAAGATGCCGGGACAGGAAGCGGGACAGCGTCCACTCTTAAAGCTCAGAACCGATCTTAACGAATTAACCCCAAAAGCTGAAAGAGTCCTTAAGAAGCTTCCGGCGTGGTGTTCTTTGTTTGGGAAGTCCACTTCTCCATACACTTTATCTTTTCTGAGCAGTCTTCCTGTTAATTTCCAGACCACTGAAATTACCCCTCGAGACCCTACTGATAAATTATATAGACCCCTTGACTCGTAATGAGGAGTGGTACTGGTATTCTTGTGTAATTGCATAGGATGGCTTACTGGGGACAGGATGCACTCTTCTATTTTTCTTGCTTCTGTAAATACGGAAACTTTTCCAACATCAGAAATTAGATTGTATCCTTCATCACTTACCAATTTCTTATAATAAAAAGTTGTTGGTACTATTGGTGCTTTGGCACAAGGATTGGTTTTCTCAAGCTGTTCATTAGTCTGGGAAATGCTGAAAACATCAATGGAGATTGTACTGGAGTCTGCTCAGAGGACTGCCATTGCACACTAATTTAGGCTGTGATTATAGTTACAAAAAAGAGATTTTGTAAGGCATGCAGTACATGGCTTTACTTGATTCTTGAATCCTTACGAAGTTCATTAAGGAAAAAAAAATGAATCTACATATTCCCTCTGTTCTTAATTGATATTCCCTCTGTTCTTAATTGATTATCTCTTTTTTTTTATTTTCTTGATATTTAAAATTTGGTTTTTATGTAATATAATATTAAAAGTTAAATTTTCTTTTATAAATTAATGTTTCAAAACTTTTTTAATGCCAAAAAACTCCAAAAAGTAAAAAGAAATTTATGAGAAGTAGTTTGAAAAAAATAATTACTTTTGGAACTTAAAAAGGAAAAGATGGAAAAAAAAATTAAAAGCTGTTTTTATTTTATGAATTATCCTTTAATATAATTTCTTAATTTTATATATTTATTAAATTTGTTCGATCTATTCTTCTAATTATCAGAGTTTACAATCAATCGATAGTTACATTGTGTAGGACAAATTTGCATTATTTTGCAATAAAGTCGACACTTTTGACAACTAAGATTTTGATTATTTGCGTTTTGTATCTCAAAAACTAAAAAGCATATTCAACAAAATGGTGAAAAACAAACACCCAAACACTTAATTCATTGATCGATTCATTATCTCACTGTCTCAAAAACCAAAAGTCAAATCTCCCTTCTTTAATTATAAAAAATAATAATAAAAACACCAGCACAGTTGTATATAATAAATATGTTCTATTCTTTTGCTTCATGATATGTGTGAGTGTGAATCAACTTCTGTTCTTCAAAATTGGCAACGAAGGGTCCTGCAAGCAGAAAGAGACAAGTGAGCCTTTGGGTATATAGCGCCAAGAAGTGGCAGTGGCAGTATTTTTTGAATCAGTTCCGGCAATCAGTTATTTAACTTTTTGCAAAGATGCTTTGAGAATTTCTTAGGTCAGTGAATGGCATTTACTAACAATACTCCAGCCTAAATAGGAAAGAAATGGATTTATAATTTACTTTAATATAATTATCACAAAACACAAATGATTGAATCCTAAAGTGAGATTGATAACTAGCTAATTACTCTATTGAGAACTATCAAACCAAATTTGATGTTGAACAGTGACACAATCAGTAGAAGTAAGGCAAACAATTGTTTTTCCTTTTGTTTGATTGTTGATTATTGCTGCCTAAGTGAAATAAGTCTACTCATGAAACCTTAGAGTAAGATTAACACATAACGTAAATTAATTCCATGGTTCAGTCAAATGCAAAATAAAAAAGTACTATTTTGAGGGTTCATTATTTCGTACATATGGAGACTCATTAGACCTTAGGCTGCAGAGAGATTAAAGTAAAGACTCGTTTGATCTATATATATATAAAATGATTTTGCATAAACTAGAAAATAACTACTGTCCATGAACTTCACGTACACAAAAAAGGGACACTGCACAAGAGTAGTGGCTATCATGGCCAGCTTATCTTCAACTTCGAGAGGGGGGCTCATGGACTCCACGACATCTGTTGGCCACATTGCAATGCCTAGAACGGGCACCTTTGACGGCCTTCGGGCAGTGATTCGGATGATCTGCATTGCATGGGGGTCTCTGGTACTTTGGGATCCCAAGAACACCCTGCACTTGGACACTTTCTTCTGATGACGCCGGCAACGGCAGCAGATGAACAAGCATTAAGAATAGTACCACTCCTAGTCCCGTAATGCTCCGTTTTGTCAACAAAATGCAACTGTTTCTGTAAATTTTTCCCAACTTAGTGAAGTTCAAATGCAAGAAATAAGATTTTTACTTGAGAAAAAAAAAAAAAAACCCCGGCCGTATTATGTAAGTGGAATCTGGAGTTTAGACAAAAATATAAAATTACAGAAGAGAAATAAGAAAAAAAAAATACCTAGGGTTTGCCATCGGGGATCCCACTTCCGTGCCGACTCAAGAAATGCTCTACGTATTAACGAGCGGGAATCGTCGAGGTATTTGTGCGAGTGGGTATAATCAATGGAATCGAAAAACCTATCAAGATGAAAGAATCGGAATTTAATAATCCAATTTTTCAATTATAAGAAAACAAAATCATCGAAACGAAAAGAAAAATCCCAAATTATGTAAACGACATTAATGAGATTAGAGAATACATTAGCAAGAAGAAAGAACGGATTACCTTGAAAATTATTTATTAGGAATTTGCTGCGACGCTGCCAGAGAGAAAATAGATGGAATAAGGGAGAAAGAAAAAGGAAGAAGAGAATGCTCTGGATGGGAGAAAATTTTCCTCTTAGGTTCAACTCGCTTCAAGCCACTCCTAAGTTGGAATCCACACAGACCTGCACCTTCCACTTAGGCAACGCCCCGCAGAACAACCCCAACAAGTTTGCTCCCCGCATAACCTAGAATAGTTATTCTATTCATTTTTCTCTATCCTGCGAACCACACGTGTAACTAAAATTATTTTTATTAATTATGTAACAATTTCTATCATATTTTATTATTGTACTAAATAATATAATAATTATTTTATTATACTTTTACCTTATTTTATTTCGTTCTTGTCTATTTCATGAAACCGCGTTGTAAAAATTCATCGTCACAAAGGCTCTTGGGCTAAACTCAATCTCTTTAGGCGGTTGGGCCAAAACCTTGAGCCCATTGGGATTGTTTTCTTTCTGTGGACATTTCAACCCATCAAGACGATCTAAGCAGATGAACAAATAAAATTATATAAAATATATAAGATAATAAAATACAGCTTGAGTTAGATCAAAAGCTTTTGATAAAAAAATATATATGAGAGCATGCTAAGGTCTTTATTGTAAAATAAAAGTAATATGATCAATATGTATTAAAATTCATAATTAAAAAAAAAATAACTCGTGGCATCGCATAAATCTATTTCTTGTACTGATCATAATAAGCATTTGACGTTTGAAAAAGTTATAATTTTTATCAGATGTGTCCTACGTGTTATGAGGGAGTGAATCCAGAAACTTGGATGAAATAAACATAGGGGTGGATGGACATAGGGTGGAGTAAGTGTTAAAAATCTTTATTAATTATAGTATTTGTGTTAGAGTTTTATATAGTTAATCATATTAATGAATTTGTTAATTTTTTATAATTTTATAAGAAGTGGAGTAAAAGATTTTAATTAAGCTTATTTATTTCTTAAAAACAAAAGATAGATCAAGCAAGATTTTTGATAAGTTTTTAAAGAGAAAAAATTTTAGAGAAAAAAAATTTCTTTTAAAATAGATCAAATTTTCAAAAAATATCTCTCTCAATAAATCTGTTGAGAGTTGTTATGTTTTTTTATAAATTTTTTTGATTTTAACATATAAAATCGTATAAAAACTCGAAATAGGTTTCTTCCGTTTTTGTTTTGACGATGGAAGATGATATGAATCTCTTTTATAATAATTTTAATTAAAATTAAAATTTATATAATTTATTTTATTAATCAATTTTAATTTAATTTTAAAAAAAATATTTTTCATAAAAATGTTATAATAACTTTTAAATTAAAAAAACTAGAACAAGCACTCTCTTAGTGATTTCATCATTCAGAAACATTTATGAGTTGTTTCTGAATAAATATGTATATTGTGTTTTTTTAGAAGAAAAAGGACAATGAATGGCTCTACTTCAACAAGTTGATTATTAACTAAAAAAAAAAAGCACCTGTGGAGAGTTGCAAAATAGGAAAACAAAGATGCATTCACTTCGCCTTACGAGGTCAACGAACTTCGTTACACCAGACGCGGTGTGGTAGGATGCCTTTCCATCGATCTGAAACTCTTTGTACCGAGCAGGACTTGTATCCTCTTTCTTCAAATAAAAAATAAATAAAACTTCTATCCAGTATCCAGCTAGATCTCATTAACTTGAACATGCTGATCGCCATGGACAAGGTCCGTCTTCACAAAAATATCTCTTTTTTTTTTTTTCTGGTATTCTCGTTGAGATTTGCTTCATCAGATTCTTGAGCCTTCGCCAAAAACACTGGACCACAATCGCTTCACCAAAAAACTTGAACCAATTAAGGTGACCAAACAAAACTGCAAGCGAAATAGAGCGTTGTTGTTACCATGATATCGAAGGAGATGAGACTTTTGTGGAGAAAGTTTTCCACAATAGTTGGCATCTATACTTTCCCTGTAGTTGTCCAAAAGCTTGGTCCCAATGCGTCATTTTCAACGAACATAGTATCAAACGATGCATTTCAAAAAAACAAATGCAGAAACAATGTCATAAAAATAAGAGGTTAAAAGCTACCTACGACAATAACAGCACCACCTATCGGATATCTGATATTCGATCGAAGTTGGTGTTTGATATCGGATACCTAAAAGACGGAATCGGATAGACCTAAAAGAAAATAAGTATTGAGCCGGCGCGCCTCTTTGTTTCCCATATTGCCATTTCGGCTAAAGTACTAAAATATTTTTTTATTGTGTTCATAAAAATCATTATCTTATTAATTGTATTTAAATAAATTTTGATATTGATAAATTAAAGTCACAAATATCACGTGAAATTAACAACACTTTTTTAAAATAATAAAATTGGTTAAGTAAGAAAAAATAAATAAAAATTATAGAATAAGAGTTTTAAAAGAGTTTAAAGGCATATTTAATATTTTTTATATTTTAATTTTTTACTTTATATTTTTAATAAAATAATCCAGCGAAAGTGATTTATATGCGAAAATATCATAACCATAACGGGTGTTTTCTGTATGGAAGTTGAGGAATCACGTGGTTGCATATGCTAGCAGAGCCTATTGACTCATTTAAAAGTTATTAATGACTACTGTATATATTTTTTCTCCAGAAACCAACCTCCTCTATAACAAAACATAAAGATCCGTCAACCAATTTACATTGACAATGAATCCTCACAGAAAGGACTTTCAGCGAGAACGAGAAAAAGACCCAACGGTTTGCGTGCACAGTGAGGCTCCGCGATCAATTGGAAATCCAAAGACAAAATAGCTCCGAAGAAGATTGAAAAGACAAAATAGGGTTAAAATATAAAGAAGAGCACACTAAAGACAAAGTAAAGGCACAGCACGGAATCGAAGCATTACTCTATAAAGAAAAATATATATAATAATAATAATTATTATTATTATTATTATTATTTGATGTTTCTTCTTATAAAATAAAATAATTTATTTATCTGCTTGAACATATAAAAAAAAAATTTCAATCAAAAAGTTTCATTTCATGCAAGAAAAATTTCTTATTTTATATTTTAATTTTAAAATATTAAAAAACATTCATGCAGGGGTAACAAGTAGGAGAAATTTAATTTTTTTAATTTCTTTGAAAAGTAAGAAAAATTAAAAATAAATAAATAAATTACAAGAAGGAGAAGAAGAACTTACCTGTTCAAAAAAACAAATCCGCAAAAATGCAACCTTGCTCTAAAATTTGCTTTGTTTGGAATTTTGCTTTACTTTGAATTTGAATGAAGAAAATTGTTCATAGTAATTTCATATTTATAAGTCACATTGAATCAAGGTTTTTATGAAAAAGATTAACCTTCCTTTTACAATTTGTATCTTGAAAATCTTATTTTATGAAAATATATTATTGTATAATGAATCAAATATTACATTAGACAGTAATATGTTGTTACTTAAGGTATTACTGTTTAAAATATTACTATCTAAGATGGTACTATCCGAGGCGTTACTACCCGAGGTGTTACAATACAATATATTATCATACAAAATAAAACTTTTCTTTAAATTAATGCATAAGAATTATTTTTAAGTAAGAATTCTTATGCAGTAAGTAAAATGTAAATACTTGATTTTGATTAATACTTATTATATAAAGAATTATTTTATAGCATAATATTGTACAAAGAGCAATGAGAACAACCATTACAAATGAAACTCTATTTCACGTAGAACAACTAAAATAAATGTAGTATTTCACGCATAACAACGAAAACAAATGAAATGTTACTCCACGTAAAACAACTAGAACAAGTGAAGTACTACTTCACGCAGATAATAACGGAAGCAACCCATAATAAATAATAAGATTCACAAGTTAGTTTCATTTTTGAATGTTTTTGAGAGTTTGGCTTGGTGACTCGGATATAGAGATAGTTAAGAGGTCTTTTTCTTAACCTTTTTCTGAAGTACAAATATTTCACCCTCTTACCTTGTTCTCTTGTACCTATACAGCTTATTCTCTTATACTTGTTCACGTACAACTTATTCTCTTGTATATTTTCATGTATATCTCTTCTTTGTTACTTTCTACTCGAGAATAAGTTTTATCACACCTAATTACTTCAATGATCACATAATGGGTTTCTAATCGTTACTCAATATTAACTCTTAGTAACGATTACTCAACATTAAAGCTATTCTTAATAATGTCATGCATTACATGTATTAAAGTCTTTTCTTATAACCACTACTTTTTGCACTATATATATAGTCTTTACAATTCATTCGAGGCTTTTCTTTCTTTTAAAGCTAACACATTCTCCTCTAAAGTTTCTCTCTCTAATTCTCTTATACTCTATAATTTTTTTCTTCTTGTTTTTCACCTGTCACGACAATCAATACTTTATGAACTATTTCAATCTTCTTTTCCGTCACCTCCAGCTCATCTTTTACTTATTTGTAACGCTTTCTCTTTCTATCACAAGAACCTTATTACAAATTCAAATTAGAAACCAAAATCATCCACAAAAATCCAAATCTCATGAAAATCAGAGAGGAGAAAGAAGAAGGCAACACCAAACTTGGTAAAATAAAAAGAAGTCATTTTAACTTTGTTTATTTAACAGAGAAAGGAGAAACAAGTTTGTTGTCTGGGGGAATTTTAATATTTTGCACATAGACATAATAATATGAAGGGAAAAAGAAAGAAACCACGAGATGGGTTAGGGGATTTTTTTGAGATTATGAAAATTTATTAATTAATCGATAAATTAATAATTTATTAATTTATACATCAATTAGTTGAAGGTGAAATTTAAGATGATAGTTTCATACTAGAGTCTGTCTCATGTAAACATACATTCAAAGTTTTCTTATAATATGAGTATATTACACTAGAATTTTTTAATACATTAAGAAAAGTTAGAGATAAGGTCTAAGGAAAATAAGTAACATTGAAATCATATTTTATAAACATTTTTTAATTTAGTCATTTATATGTATAATTTTGATGTATTATTAATTTATATATCAAGTGGAACCGATATGCTTTTTTAAAAAATATATACTATTTAATAAATTTAACGAATTTTTAATTTACCATATTGATCTTAAATCGAGATCGATCTAAAATATCATTTAATTGAAGTTATTAATTTGTCGAATATTAATTTATTGAGATTATACTATAGTTTGTTTTATTTTTTTTATGCTATGTGTCAAGCACAAGTAAATGTGGCATGGAATGGAGGCACATTTAAGAAGCGGATAATTTTTGTTCATTTGGGAATAATTTTTTAAGATGCAGTCTAATTAAACTCATATTGGATTAATTTATTTTATTAATAAATATTTATTAAATGTAAAATTTAAATTATATTTAAAAATATCAAAATATTATATGTAAAATAATATATTATAAAAATAATAATAATTAGATGAATGAACTAAGTTGAGCTCAATTCTTATTTTTAGAAAAGAGGTACGATAAATCAAACCTAAATCTGACTTGATCGGTTCATGAATATATATATTAACACTTGGCTTTTCACATTTTTCTTATTTTTTAAATGACACAAAATTACACGTTGGCAACAAAAAAATCATTAATTGTATTCAAATGAACCCAAAGGAGAAGCAATTTCCCTTATTGTCAAACTTAAGCCAGTTAATTTATTATTGGTAAGAATCCACTGTCCCCAATTGACCGGTTAACACGTGGGAGCTTAAATTCTTACGATACCAAAACTTACGCTTCTGTCTTGAGATCAACGAAGGAGATTTCTTCATTGAGAAGAAAATTTCTTCTAAAAAGTTACTTATCCAAACAACCCAATTACAAATTCTGCTGTTTTGAATTGTTGCCAACAACTGAAGATACCTTTGAGGACAGTTTTTATATATTTTTAATTTTAAATTAATATTTGAAAATATTAAAATATAAAATAATATTTTATTAATTTAATATAAAATACTAATTAAATGAATGGGTCCTGCCGAGCTCGATCTTAACTTTGAAAACGGAAGTCCAGTGAATTGGGGTTGAATGTGACTTTATACAAAATATAATATATATTATATTGATTTTACTTTTTCAAGTTTTTCCTCTTTTTCAAAATTTTTTCTAATACGTTGAGGACAAAAGAACCACTAATTATAGTCAAATGAATCCAAAAGACAAGCAATTTCCTCTGTTGGATGCATCCCCTGTGCAATTGAAGTCTTCAATTTTTTTCAAAACCAAAGACTTTAAAAGTTATGATTTTCCCATCTTCCTTATATGGTCGAAAATTGAAGTTGATAAATTATTCAAATAAGTATGAGACGTGATACATTGTTTTTAACGATAATTTTCGTCTATTAAGAAAATCTTAAATTTTCTAAAATTTAAGAGAAATCTTCATTTAGAATTTGAAATAGATTTTATAAATACCACCTAAACTAATATTATCACATTCTTAAACATGAGAGATAAATATTTAGTAGATAATAACAAATACGTGATAAGGGTTACAATTGAATTTTAAATTTAAATTAAATCTAAAATTTCAATATTTTCCCACTTGATCCAAACATTTGTTATTTTAATATGGTTAAATATCCAAATAAACCCCTGAACTATGTAAAAAAAATTAATTCAACCCTTATCCTTTGATTGCGTTCAAATAAGTTCCTGAACTTTTGTTTCGAGTCAAATAAACCCCTCTATCTAACCGTTGACTTAACTTCTATAGTCAACGGTATATGTGGCACTTTTATACCATGTCATCTACTACGTGACAGATAATGTATCATTAAATATTGTTTATTAGGATTGAGTAAATTGGTCAAAAAAGTTAATTCAACTTTTATCTTTTTATTGCGTTCAAATAAGCTTTTGAATTTTTATTTTGAATCAAATAAGTCCCTCCCTCTAACCCTTGACTAACTTCCATTAGTCAACGTTACATGTGGCACTTTTATACCATGTCATCTACCATATGACAGATAATGTGACATTAAATATTGTTGATTAAGATTTAGTAAATGGGTAAAAAAGTAAGCACACAAATCTTAATCAATAATATTTAATATCAGGTCATCTGCCACATGGCAGATGATGTGGTATAAAAGCATCACATGTATCGTTGATTAATAGAAGTTAGCTAACGGTTAGATAGAGTGGTTTATTTGACCCGAAATAGAAGTTCAGGGGCTTATTTGAACGTAATAAAAAGATAGGGTCTAAATTAATTTTTTTGACATAGTTCAAAGGTTTATTTGGATATTTAACCTTTTAATATCTACACAATATATTAGTTTAATTACCCAAATGCTTAAAATAAAAAGAATAAATTACAAGAATCAAAATGATAAGTCCTTTAAGAACAAGTATTACTTTCCAATGTATTACAATGTAAAAATCCCTTTCACAAAAAGCTCAATATGTGGTATATAACTTTATGGATAAACCTTAAAGGTTTATTCCATGTTCTCAAAAACAATTGTTATTCTCATAATAACTTGATGCAATCCAAAAAGTGAAAACAATTAAAACATTCAAAGTTTTACAATAAAATATGCTAGCATCTTAATTCAAACGATATGTGACAAGATAGAACTAAGTTCTATTCGAGAAACATGATCCTTAAATAACTTTGGTTGAGCAAAGATCATTTGATGATGCATGCGGGGTGCTGTGATACCCAACATCTCACATCTGATGTGAATGTGATTGTTAAGACATATATAACAATCCAAGTCCACCACTACTAGCAACTTGAGCTTGAGTTTTTGAGGGCCACGTGGTTTAGGCTTAAAAAGTTACTGGACCAGTGGTTGGACTTATCTGATGTGAATATGATTGTTAAGACCTATATAACAATCCAAACCCATCACTACTAATAACTTGAGCTTGCTTTTTTGAGAGCCACGTGATTTAAGCCCAAAAAGTTGTTGGACTAATCGGTGGACTTGGGTTGTTACAGGTGCCATGTATGGTTGTACCGACACTTTATTACTGTAAAAAATATGAATATAATATTATATTTATATCTTGTATTATCGATTTTTTAGTTGTCAATAAATCGATACCACATGGATGTCAGATATGATTTTTAATTTCATAATTTCATGTAAATATAGCTCATAGCTGTAGCCAAGAACATAGTTTTGACTCTTCCTTTTTCTTTGGATAAATACATATCCTAGCTTTTGATTTATGAAAAAAAAATGTGAATATATTTATGATTTTTTGGGCACGGGAAGGTTGAGTGTTATGTCCTTTTTCTTATTTAACATCAAGTGGCCTCTACCCGTTAACATGGCGATAATATTAAATAACGCTGTTTGAAACGGTAACGGCAATAGGATTCTACCGTCCTTTTTCGGGATTGTGTTGCTTTTAATTTGTTGCTTTTAAATATATATTATTTTTCCCATCTTTTCCATCTAGTGGCCTCCTGTAAGGTTTTCTTCTTACTTTATATTTAAATTCGACGATTAAAGCAAAAACCAGTAGAGGCAATCAACAATCACTCCACAAAAACCTGATGAAGCAGACATTCACAACATCAAACAGTTAAAGGAGTGATCAAATCAATTAGCAGGACTCACAAAAAATATAAAATCAAGCAGACACGAGAGTCTTCAAAACCAAGAAGACGCCAGCACAGAGCAGGAAACTCAGATCGACGAAAGACCTTGGACCACCTGGGAGTCATAGTAGAGCCCAAAAAGAAGCCAGGGATGCGAGTAGAGAAAAAAAAAATCCAAAAACCATTCTTCCAACTCAAAATGGAATCTAAACAGAGTGAAATAACAAAAGATTATGTTCCCTCCCCACCCCGGCCCTAGCAAGCAAATCCGCCATGTTGTTTCCAGATCTATCAGTATGTTGAATTTGCCATTGTTGAAGTTTATTAGTCAGGGCAACAATATGCAGCACATGATTTCTCAACCTCCACGGAGCCATAATAGGACATTAGGTCCACCTTATAGCAGTGACAAAGAACCAAATCGAAAAAATTTATGTGCTATAATCAAATTAGTAAGCGAATTTTCTCATCCCATTTGGATATACGGCGGCTCTACTCGCCGCACCACCTGACTTCAACTTGCATATTTCTGTTTTTTCAACAACAAAAAAAACCTCTTACCAAATTCCTCTCTCTTAAATTCGTTTTAACTCTAACTTTTTTTTTTGTCAAATTTCTTTTTTTACGTAGGTTTGGTTTCTTTTGAATTGATTTTCGCGATTTGATTATTAACCCTTTCAAACGCTGTTAGTTAACAAGTTTAGTCAAAAACTGCAAGACATATAAGATACATGGCATGATCACATATCAGATACAGGGGATTTCTATTCATAACATGAGGCCATAAAACTTTGTTTAACCAAATTTTTTCAAACTTCACGCAACCCCACTTTGCATGTGATTCGTTTATTCTTTTTCTCGTTGTAACTGTATTTTCTTTCCTACTCTGCTTGACGCATCTTTATTTTTTTTTATAAAGGAGCTTCGTTTCTCGAGAAAAATATATATATTAATAATTTTTAAAGAAGACAATAGGCTAAATTCTTTATTGACAAATGCTAGCACAAGCAACCACCCGATTCCTCAACTTGCATATACAAAAACACCAGTTATGATTGTGATATTTCTTATCAATGCTTTTCTGTTAACAAGAAAGAAAATATGTTGAAATATATATTAATTTAGTGTTATATTATCACATCAATAAATGTAGAAAAATAAATTTTTTTAAGTAGTTGAATAAATCAATAAAAAACAAAAAATATAATTTACCAATCTTTAATTTTGAAAGAAATACAAAAAGATGTAATGAAGATTATAAGAAAAAGATGCCGCCTCAAGTTTTCAAGCACGATTCTCCCAATCGTTTTTCTCCGATTGTTTTTAATCTTGTTTTCAATACCGTCGGTGTTAGTTTTGAGCCCTACTAACGTCGTTAAAAATCACAAGCTTATTGAGCCCTACTAACGTCGTTAAAAATCACAAGCTTACTTTTGCTCAACCAAAAGACAGATAATAAACCAAAAGACAAATGACCAAACATTATGAAATGGGTAGGAAAGGGGGGCATGGGAGACAGATAATAAATCAGAAGACAGATGGCAGAAAATTGTGAAATGGCTAGGAAAGTACGAATGACAGAAAATTATGAAATGGCTAGGAAAGTGGGGCACGGGAGGGGCCAGGGGACTTGTATTTGCACCTAACGGGTTAAAAGCTAAATGCAACACCACATATCGGATATCTGATATTCAAGTTTGAGTTTGGCATCGGATACCTAAAATATGAAATCGGATCTTAATGATTAAAAGCTTTTCGTTTGGCGCAACGGATTGGCCTGCCTGTCTCCAACTATTTTGAATTTTAATTAAGGAAAAGATAGGAAGAGATAGAAACGACGTGTCAGTCAGAAGTCAGCCTCAAATTAAGGTCGGAAAATGGCATGTGAAGCATCTTCTACTGACTTGATGCGTAGCAGACAGACTCGTGTGCCCCACCGACTACGTGTCAAGTTTGGCATAATTTTCTAGGGTGGGGTCCGGAACGGTTCAACTCCATTACTTTACTTGCCAATAAAATAATAATGAAACGAACCTTAATCTGGTTGGAGGCAACACCTTTCAACATTAGAACACTATTTATTTATTTATTTTTTAATTTTGAGGGTTTTTCAAAATTTTAAAGGTGTTCCAACAACACCTTTTTCTCTTTTCTCACGTCAGTCACATTGATGACAAAAAAAAAAGAAAAAGCCATTAATTGTACTGAAATGAACCAAGACTATAAGGGTAGAAAAAAAATGAGTTTTTATAGGAGTGAGAACAACGTCGGGTCAATCCAAACCTGAAATATTTGTTTTCCATACGGAAACTTCCTACCTCATGAGTCATCACCATCCTATAAGGTTTTGAAATGACCGTAATATCCTCATATATGTCAAAATCACAATCCAATTCTAATTAATAACCCGACACTACATACAAAGGACTTGAAAGACCAGAATAACCTTTACTTTCCCCAAAATTCCATACAAAACCGACTTAAGACGTGAAGTTCCAAAAATAGCCTAAAAACCCACGTTAAAAGATCATAATAACCTTGACCTCATCTTATAATATCATCCGTCCTATAAAATGACACTAAAATACCATAAACATACCCAAAAACATTGGGAAAAGACCAAAGAAGAACGAGTGAAGGCGACCTGGCACCTCCTGAAGAAGAACGGTGACTAGGCTTTTTAAAATAGAGAGGAAACAGGCGGCAGAAGGAAGGGGGAAGAGAAGAAAAGAGGAAAGGAAAAGAAAGAGGGAGCTACCGTAAAGGCCTAGGCCGGCGAAGGCTAAGGCGAAGGCTAAGGCGACGGCATCGGGGACCGACAAAGGGAGAGATGGTTGCGAGAAAGGGTGTTGGTTGCTACTCTGCTATGGTTAGCGAGAGAAAAAGAGAGAAAGATGAATAACAGGGAAAGGGTTTGGCTGCCAGCGTCAGGTTAAGATTTTATCTGAAGATAAAACTACGTCGTTTTACTTGATACAAAAAAAGTGGGTTGGATCCAACCAAGCCCAACCCGGATTAGCTTTAGGCTTTAGCGTATCTGGGTCAAACCCAACAAGATATTTTTTAACTCATTGTTTTATTTTTTAATTGTTTATTTTATTTACGTAATTTTTATGTTTATGGACGAATTAAATTTATCAAATTACTTAAAAATATTGATAAAAATAAAAAATACAAAAATTAATTTAATAATTACTTTCTAAAATTGTTGGACGATCCCAAGATTATTTTCACAAAGTGGATTAATTCTAAATAATTACAAAGATCTGAGATAAAAAAATGTTAATGAAAGTTGAAGTAAGATTTTATTAATATTAACATATATTAAGATATAAAATATCAAATCTTTGTAAAAATTAAAAATCATTTAAATAATAAATTTTAATCCACATGAAAAAAATAAAATATTAGTATTTTAAAATTATTATCTTTAATTTATAATTACTACTATTATTTATAGTATTTTTAAATTTAAATTTATTTATTATTATTATTACTTTTATTTATAAAATTATATAATTTAAAATTATTATTTGTCATAAATATTTGAAAAAAATGAATGACAGCCACTCAAAGCAGGGCACCACCTTGGTTTATTGTGAAAATGTTAAATGTTGATAATTTATTATTTAATATATTAGTAAGTTATTATTAAAATATTTGTAATTTTCTAAGGAAATATTAATATGATTTTATCTAAATGTAAATTAATATGATTATTACTTTAGACATAATATTAAAAAAAAGTTATTAAACTATTAAAAAAATTTAAATAAACCCTTATACTTTTATTACCTTCAATCAAACTCTTAGGTGACTTTTGGTACTTTACAATATAATGTGATTACAGGTAATGTGATTGCAAATAATTTGATTGCAGAGAATATAACATTATAGTGTTTGGTATACAAGTAAAATAATAATGAAAATACAGGGAAAATAGCATTGTTACGTTTGGTTTACAAGTACTTTTTTGAGAATGTAATGTTAATTTTTAAAATTATCATTGTTTATTAAAATGTAAGTTTAATATACTTGTATTTTTTATTAATAGTTTTTATATAATATCATCTCTTAGATATATTTTTAATGTCATATATTTTATTTTCATTTCTTGTTATAATCTTATATATTTTATTTTTATTTCTTTAATATAATTTTTTATATTATATATTTTATTTTAATTTCTTTTACCTATATTATATAAATTTTAATTTTTTATATTTTATTTTATTTTTTAATTCTTATATTATATATTTTATTTTAATTATAACATTACAAAATATTTTTAACAAAATAATAAAGTTAAACGATAAAAATGTCTTTGATAACCTTGTAGAGTGTAATGTAATGTGATTGAATTAGTTTTAAATTACAATCGCATTACATCCCTTAGCTGTAATGTGATTGCATTGCAATCTTACATTGCAGTAATCTGTTGTAAAATAAATACTGTAATGTAATTTAATTTGATACATTGCAGGGAATGTACTCCGACTTCCCTCATACCAAACGCTATCTTATGTTTTTATTTAGGGCCAAATAAGTCATTGTATTTTTTATTTTAAATCAAATAAAACTTTATGTTTAATGATTGACTTAATCGAAATATTATTTGTCATTTTATATTATGTGATGATGATGTAACATGCTAACAGATCATAATTAATGATGACATAACATAATTATATAACATTATAATATAGTCATTGGTATTTTTTACTGTTCCCATCAGTGTTATATCAATGTTATGGATATTAAATGACAAGTGACGTTTTAAGTAATAACAATTAGTCAACCATTTGTAATAAGAGCTTACTTAACATAAAATAAGAATATAAAGATTTAATTGAACGTAATAGAAGAACAAGGATTTTATTTGAATATTCTTTAACAGTTTAAAAACTTTTTTTTAGCATTATGTCATTATTTTATCTCTATTTTCATTTTTTTCAGTTTTCTTTTTCAATGTTGTTTTTATTAGAATAATGTTAAAATATTAATAATATAATATATTATTAATGATAAAATATTATTAAAAATATAATTTAATACTTTATTATTTAAATATTAATATTTTAGTATTAATATATTAATAATTAATTATTGAAATGTTATTAATTTATTATTAAAATATTAATATGTTTTTATTTTGACATGTTGTTACTTTTTCAGTATTTTAATTTTTCTTTTTTTCTCTTTTAATTTCTTTTTATTAAAATAATAATAATAATTTAATAATTTATAATTAAAATATTAAACTGATATTTTGTATAGTAAGCTTAGTAATTCAATTTGATTAGGTTGGTGTGGAATGAATGAGATATTTGAATGCAATTTAAAATTTAAAATTTAATTTTAGTGGGGTTGGAATGTTAGTGTGCAGTGGAGATAAAGTTGCATAGGAACGAAATTCTCTTCAAATTGAGTGGTTGGAGAACGCCTATGTCATGTTTTCTTTTTTGAAACGAGAACGGTTATGTTATTAACTATGTGTCACATGATTAAGTAGCTAGAATATATTGTGCATCAGTGAATACATCTAGACATCTTAAGCCTAAATTCTTTAAATATTACAGGATTATTTTTCTTGTTGACGTTCTTTATGTACTTAATAGGCCACTAAACTATGTCTTAGTTAATGGCTGTGAGCAACAATAAATAATTATTTTTTTTAAAAAATAGGGTTAGTAATTTAACATATTACACAAGGTCGAGCTTCTATTCTTACCCTTTCTCATGTTATTGATTGTCAGCATTGGTAAGTATCTGTATTGAACGTGCTGATAATAGAGTCGTGATAAGGCTTTATACTTTATCAACAAATAGCAGCAAATAAATCATTCTTAAACCAGTGTATTCAGAGGACAGGCATCTGATCTCAACTGATATTCAGTTTTACAGATCATTCAATCTTGAGTTCTGTCATATAGAGTCATGTGATATTAGTTGGACGGCAGGAATGTTCTACCAACATTAGTTTGTTACTTTTGTTTCAGTATGCTAGATATTTACATCAACTTGGGTGATTAACATGCTTGAATTGAGCTTTTGAGGAAAATTGTCTTGAGAATTTGCTTGTAATATTTTGCTCGACATCTTAGTGAGGATTTTGCACAAGTATAGAGCTTTCTTTTCCCTGAAAAGGCACAGAAGTATAGAGTTCGTACTGCTATATTACTGCCTTAAAGAATATGGGTGATAAATACAAAAAATCTAAGCTTTGCCCTATATGTGATCAGATACATCAGGGGCGGAGCGTCCCTTTGCAAAATTTTTTAAAATTTTTATATATGATATATTTTTTAATAATTTTTCAAAATAGTTTTTAGTGAATAATTAATATAATTAAAAATAATAATAAAATGATCTTACAAGTCCTATTCAATTTTACTCAAAATTTTAAAATTTTTTAATTTTTTAAGTTTTTCCACTCATCTTTCCCTCTTGTCTTTTCTGTCTTTATATTGTGAAATTAATAAGAGATAAATTTTTTTTTAATTTTTTATTTATATTTATTTTTTTTAATTTTATTTTATTTTTTCATATATTTTAAGTTTCTATAGATTTTCTTTTTTAAATTTTTACGAATCATTAATCATATTCTTTTTTTTTGTTATATAGGTTATATCTCCTACTTGTTATGATTTTTTTCCTGTTATGTGGATTTTATTTTTAATGATTTTAATTTTTAAAACTTAAAAAATTATTCTTTATGTAATTCTTAAATATAAGTTCTAGTGTTTAGATTCAATTAATGTTTAGTGATTTTAATTTTAAAAAATTTTCTTTGGGTTGCTCTGAACTATGCTTTACATTCATGTTTAGATTCAATTGTGTTTGTTTTAGAATAATAGATTCCGCTGTCTGTTATTAAATGTATTCTTGGGCTTGTTGAATTAATGTTAGCATAATACTAGCATCTAATAAAACATGTTCTTGTATCTTCTTTAGATAACAAAAGATTTTATGGTTCCAGGTGGTGCATGTTGTGGATGCAACAGGAAGATTTGGTGAAAAGCCTATCTCATTTGTTTCTCTAACTTCCATAACTCCTGGAAAGTTGACCAAGGAAATTGATCAAGTTAGAGAGGGCTTTGAATGTGGCAGACACAAGGTTATTGATTTTGTCACTTTTTCAGTCAAATATGGCTGTTTGACCTTTGATGAAATTGAAGGGGGCTGGAATGAGTCAGATATTCCCACGCTAGATGTTGTTTATGATACAAACAATGGAGTTAGGAGAATCACACAAGTTGCAATTGATACAAAGAGGTCCATACGCTGGTTTCTTGCCATCAATATTGAGGATATTGATGACTTCATGTTTAAAGGTATAATGAAGTTAGCTCATGTGTGTCATTCTTCTTTATTCCCATTGGCATACTTGCATCTGTTCCTTTCTGTTTCCCTATTTAGGGGGAAAAACCAAAAAGAGAAATAAGGCAGAAATGAAAATGGAGAAGGGGGTAATTACAGCAGTTGTCACACTCTGAAGGGTAGGACAGATATGGTGTTTACTAGCCGAAAGTTTTCAGAAATTCTACTTTATAATTTGTGTGTACTGTGTGAGAAAGAGTTATAGTATCTGGGATCAATTTCCCATTATGGACACTTGTGATCTTGTGAGAAAGCAGGGCGCAATCTGAAACTTTGTTAACACTTAGGATTGCACTATTTGATATGCCCCAGCATTTAGGGTGGTTTGCCCTTTCTTTTTGGTTTGGTTTCTCTGGTTTTGATTTCTATTGGGCAAATAAATGGAAACCCCAGTTCTCTCTTCTGATTGCCCTAGCTAATGATGGCATTGGATATAGTTTCATGCTATGTAGCTGTTGCTCAAAAATTTATTTGGAGCATGCTTGATATTGTTGTTAACATACAAATTTAAAACTTGCTGTGAGTAAACTTTTCTTGAGTATTCTTTGCTTAGCATGTTGTTCTTATATATAATTGCAGTTAGTTTCTAGATCAAGGTTTAATCTTAAATTAGATATCTGTAACTATAATGTTATATGCTTGCATAGAACTCTGCACATGATATGTACCTAATTTAAGACAGTGCCATGTTAGACTGGCTGATTTGAAGTCTGTTCAGCTGGGCGTGTGGTGGTGGGGAGCTTGATGTGGAAGGTTGATTCACTTGCAATATTCAATCTTTTTGAGCATTTGTCTAGGAGTAAATGACTGAATATAGATTATGTCAAGTTTTGGAAATGGTGCTCGTTGAGGCAAGTGTTTGGTCATTGTGCACGGTAAGCTATATGTAAATGTAGGTCTAATTTTGCTGAAAGTATTGATTATTGGAGTGACTGTAGTACTGGTTGGATTAACCTAACAACAGCAAGACTTCTAGGTTTTCTTTGTGATATCTCTGAAATATCTTTTCCAAAAGCTTCGGAGATAGGTGAAGAGGAGTTCCTAGTGTGTTTGAGAAATGGTGTAGGGTTCTGGATGTAGACTACAGTAGTTTGATATCAATGCTGGCCCCACTTTACATGAATCTCTAGTCTGTCTGTCCGTCTATTAATCTTAGTTTTAACCTGGAATGCAGCGGATTCAATGGAGGTAGTCCCAGCGGATGGTAAGAGCAGCAAAGATGGATGGCATATTATTCAAGTTTCAGGAGGCAAAAATGCACCAACAAGGTTTGATCTGACTCTCTTCTGGGTGAAAAAGACCGAACAGCAGTCACACGAGATGCCAGGACAGGAAGCGGAACAGCGTCCACTCTTAAAGCTCAGAACCGATCTTAACGAATTAACCCCAAAAGTAGAAAGAATCCTTAAGAAGCTTCCGGCGTGGTGTTCCTTGTTCGGGAAGTCCATTTCCTCACACACTTTATCTTTTCTGAGCAGTCTTCCTGTTAATTTCCAGACCCCTGAAATACCCCTTGACTCGTAATGATAACAGTGGTACTGGCATTCTTGTGTAAGTGCATAGGTTGAGTTACTGGGGACAGGGTGCACTCTTCTATTTTTCTTGCTTTCCTCTGTAAATACAGAAACTTTTCCAACATCAGAAATTAGATTGTATCCTTCATCACTAACCAATTTCTTATAATAAAAAGTTGTTAGGACTGTTGGTGCTTTGGCACAAGAATTGGTTTTCTCAAGCTGTTCATTAGTCTGGGAAATGCTGAAAACAACAATGGAGTCTGCTCAGACGACTGCCATTGCACACTAATTTAGGCTGTGATTATAGTTACAAAAAAGAGATTTTGTAAGGCATGCAGTTTATGGTTTTACTTGATACTCGAATCCTTACGAAGTTCATTGAAAAAAAAAAGATGAATCTACATATTCCCTCTGTTCTTAATAGTTTTATCTCTTTTTTTCATTTTCTTGAAATTTAAAATTTGGTTTTTACGTATATAATATTAAAAATTAAATTTTCTTTTGTAAATAACTGTTTCATGATTGTTTAATGCCTAAAAAAGGCCTAAAAATAAAAATAAAAAGGAAAAAATGGAAAGAAAAAAATAAAAGCAATTTTTATTTTACGAATTATCCTTGAATGTAATTTCTTTTTTTTTATATTATTAAATTTGTACGATCTCTTCTAATTATTGGAGTTTAAAGTCAATTGATAGTTATATTCTGTAGGCAAACTGATTAAATAAACGTATTAATAACAAATATGCATTATTGGCAATAAAGTCGACACTTTTGACCATTAAGATTTTGATTATTTGCATTTTGTATCTCAAAAACTGAAAAGCATAATTAACAAAATGGTGAAAAACAACGGCACAGTTAAATGAAAATGATAAAAGGGAAGCATTAAGTAAGAAACAAGCCGTAGACATTGCGAATTATCCTAGGGTACACTGCCCTACAATATCTGCTACATTGATCAAAAACAGGACCACCATTGTGTTTATGCTCTCAATGAGAGCATTCGCTTCGGAAAAAAAAAGGGTCACTCCTATTCCTCTTTGTATTCCATTCTATGAACCTAAAATTCCAATATTTACCTGGGTATACAACTCTAAAGAAACATAGTTCACACACAAAGTACACAGCTCCCTGTCTTATCAATTATAAATATATTAGTATAACAAAGTTGTAGTGAAATTGTTTCTTTTGGTAAAAGGCAGCAAACTCCATTTGGTTCATAATATACGTCCTGCAAGCAGAAAAAGACAAGTTAGTCTCTGGGTATAGCACCAGGAAGTGGCAGCGGCAGTATTTTTCTGAATCAGTTTCAACAATCAGTTATTTAACTTTTGCAAAGATGCTTTGAGAATTGGCATTTAAAACAGTATTTACTAACAATACTCCAGCCTGAATAGGAAAGAAATGGATTTATAATTTACTTTAATATATTATCACAAAACACATATAATTACTTTAATATATTAGACTTTAGGCTGCAGAGAGATTAAAGTAAAGACTCATTTGATCTATATATATCAAATGATAAAACTGTTTCATTTTAATTCTTTGAACAAACTATAATACTATCAAATACATACGAGATAAAGCTTCAGTCAAGTTCTTACCATTGGCTCTGCATAAGCAGGGTTAAGAAAGAATTTCTCAGGACTTTGGAGGGCTCATGGACTCCTCATGTCCCTCTGACTCCATCCTTGTGGCCTTCAACCATAATTTGTGAAACATATCTGGAACAGGTTTCATAATGCCATTCACATCAGCTTCCCCAAGACCTTTAGCAATAGTGGAGAACTCAAACATCACCGCCTTACCAGGACGACTAGCTGCTCACAAGATAAAAGTTTACCAGTTAAAAAAGATCTTAGAAAAAATTCTATTTGTAAACAAAAGGAAATCCTTCCAAGCAGAAATGATTATTTTCGAGCATGTGTAATCTTTATATACTCTGCTAACAGAAAAACAACCTGTTATTGTAATGTTCGCATAGAATGGATCAAAAGATGCCACTTTTTCAGAATGTGTACCGTCTGATGCTGGTGTAGATGCTAGTCTACAAAAGGAAAATTACATCAATTAACATAATATGTGCAAACTCAAAAAAATTTTAACTGGAGGATAGAAAGACAATAAACTACAAAGGTAAAATCAATGAAAAAAACTGCTGGTATGTTTTCACAAAGGAAACGAGTATATTGGATGATGATATGCTCTAAATACAAAACAAAGACACTGGTACTACCACTACTGCTGCCATCATAGTAACTTATAGAAAAAACCTTCCAGACTCCAACAGAAATCAAGTGCTTCAATCATTTGACATGCCTGTTTATTCTCTTCATATTGTGTACTAATGTCATTACGTACTAATGTCATCCAATAGCTATACTCGCTTGGACCCATTACCATTGTTGACAGATCCTTAAGTACTAATGTCATCCAATCATTAGCTCAACATGAAAAATAGAAGACCAACATAAAAATAGAAAATCATTACTTACTCAAAATTCAAGCCCACTTGACGAATTGCTTGACAAGCAGCATACTGTAAAGTCAATTGTCAAACAATCAATAATCAAAGAAATTAATTTGTAGTAATTTTCTTCCAGACAATTAATCTAGCAGCAATGATGCCAGTCAGATGATTAAAAGAGAGAACATTGACTTCATTCCATTTTAATATTACATAAACCTGCAATAGAAGAAAAAGAAAGTAACTAGCATCTAAAAATTAATTGTAAAAAGCAAATACCTGTAACTGAGCGGATGTAGGAGAATCAGCAGATGTAGGAGAATGACCATCAATTGTATTGATAAGAATTCTTAACTGTCCAGATGCTTTATCCTTTGTTTTCTTCACCAACCATCTAGAAATAGCAGTAGTGACTGCTTCTGTAAGTACTAGATCAGTGAGCTTCGCAGGTCCTCCCTCCACAATAAGCTCAACCAAAAATCGGTTACCACTGTATGCACGGCAGGAGAATGAAGGAAGGTTAAGTTTAATAGCTCAAAATAACCAAATCAATGGTAAATGTTTTCATCCCATTAAAATGCCATAGGCCTATGGCAGTGTGACCTGTCAACCAGAGTAGTGCCAACACTGCCTAACTATTAAGATATAGTAGTTTTATTTGTAAAGCAAAACATTCATCATCCCCACCATCTAATGAGGGTTTTTTTTCTCAACATTAAGACCAGTGGATAAAATATGCAAGTAAAAATAAGTCCACCAGCTATTGACACTATTTGGAGCTATCATGCATTCGACTACAGCATTGAAAGACCATAAAAGCTCTAGTAAACTGCAAACTAGGCTGACCATGCAACCACCCATTCTCTAAACTTTAAACTGATAAAAACTGAGCTAAAATCAATCCAAAACACTTGCACCTTGTTTGGTAGGAGGAAAACAAGAATACGGAAGGAAGATGGGTAAAATATTCGACCTTTTCCACTATTCCCTCAAACTCCAATCCTTTCGCAAGTGCTGGGACTCATGCAACTAAAATTAATAACATTATCTACAATTTTATTCTAATTCCTTCTTTTCTTTTCCTTTCATTATCCATACAAAAATGAGAAAGGAAAAACACAGTGTTAGAAAATGTTTGAAAGAAAGGAAGTACAATGGAGGGGAGGAACAAACATGGCTGAGAGGAAATAAGAAAAACTTTTGAAACCACCCACATTAAAAAATCGGTGTGACTCATAATACCTGCCATCTTCATAAAACATCGAATGAATACGGCATCTGTTGGCCACATTGCAATGGTTAGAAGAGGTATGATTGACGGGCTTCGGACAGTTGTTCGGATGATCTGCATTGCATGGAGGGCTCTGATACTTTGGAATAACAATGGCATTTTGCACTTGGACACTTTCTTCCGATGAAACCAGCAACGGAAGCAGAGGAACAAGGATTAAGCATAGTACCATTCCTAGTCCCGTCATGCTTCGTTTTCTCAACCAAATGCTTGATGGAATATTCCTGTCCATTTTTCCCATATTAGTGAAGTTCAAATGCAAGAAATAAGATTTTTACTTGAGAAAAAAAAAGACCCCGGTGGTATTATGTGAGAGGAATCTGGAGTTTAGCCAAAAATATAAAATTACAGAAGAGAAACAAGAAAAAAAAGATCAACTTGCGTTAGCTATTGGGGATCCCATTTCCATACCGACTCAAGATATGCTTCTTGGGCTCTATGTATTAACGAGCGGGAATCGTCGAGGTATTTGTGCGATTAGGTATAATCTATGGAATCGAAAAAACCTATCAAAATGAAAGAATCGGAGTTTCATAATCCAATTTTTCAATTTACAAGAAAATTAAATCATCGAAACGAAAGGAAAAATCCAAAAATTAATTACACGACATAAATGGGATTAGAGAATACATTAGCAATAAGAAAGAGACGGATTACCTTGGAATTTGCTGCGACGCTGCCAGGGAGAAAATAGATTGCTGCATCGCCTTTTATACACAGCTTGGCGGTCCATTTTTTAATATATATTTTTGTGATGAGGGAGGAAGAGAAAGCAAGAAGTGCTTCTCTTTTGACTTGGGTACCGAAAAATCCAATATTTTTTTTAAACATGCTATAATGTCAAAAGACAGAAGTCAAATGTCAAAAGACAGAAGTCAAATGTCAAAAGCATACGGAACTAAGACCTAGAAACGGACATATATCCGCTAACGAAGATTCTTATGATAGTCGGTGCAATTATTGGCTTCATTCAACACGAATAGCATGTTTAGTTAGGGGAATGCCTAAGTTATTCTCCCTTTATTTTCAAAAAATTTTAATTTCTTTGTTTGATTGAAAAATGATTCAAGGAATAGCTATTTCATAAGAATGACTATTCTTCAAAATCCTTCAAAATCAAGAAATAACTAATATCACCCTCCCCATGTTATTAGCTATTTCATGATTGAGAAATAAATTAAAAAATTAATAAAGATAAAAATATCCCTTATAAATTTAAAAATTTACAACTTTATTAGTATAAAATATTATTTCTCTCTCTCCTCTTTCTCTCACTTGATTCTAACTTTTAATAAAATATTAATATTAAATTATAAATAAAATATTAATATTTAAATTATCAATTATTAATAAAATAAATTATAAATTATTCCTATTTAAAAACAAAATAAATTAAAAATAAATAAACATAATATCATTTAAATTAGATAAACAATATTAATAATTAAATCATCAATTATTAATATTTTAAATAAATTACCAATTATTAATATTTAAAAAATAAAATAAAAAATTAATCATAATAATATTTAAATTAAATAAAATATTAATATTTAAATTATCTATTATTAATATTTTAAATAAATAATCAATTATTAATTTTCAAAAATAAAATAAAATAAAATAAAATAAAATAATTGATCATCATAATATTTAAATTAAATAAAATATTAATATTTTAAAATATAAATAATTAAATTATAAATAAATATTAATATTGAAATTATCAATTATTAATATTTTAAATAAATTATCAATTATTAATATTTTAAAAATAAAATAAAATAAAAATTAATCATAATAATATTTAAATTAAATAAATGTTAATATTTAAATTATTAATTATTAATATTTTAATTAAATTCTAGATTATTAATATTTAAAAAATCTAATAAAAATAAAATATCACATAAATAATAAAAGGTGTTTTTGTCTTTTTATTTTCTATTCCTTTCTTATTCCAAAATTATTGTTACTAACCAAACATTACAATAAGTCATAATAATTATTCTTATACTATTCTCTTTATCATACCAAACTAAGTAATAACTATTCTATTCTATTCCCACCTCATTCTATTCTCACATAATAATTATTCTATTCCATTTCTATCTATTCTGCCAACCAAACGTACCAAGAGTGAGCATGATCAGTCTCACCGGACAATATTTTGTATATTCTTCACAATGCTCGTGCATGGCTCCAAATAAGATCCCATCTGAGTTACCCCTAGAATTTTCTACCAAGACCCTTTCTAAAGCCTCTTTCCCAGCATAGTTCAAGACCCTTTAAAATTGTCCAAAGCTCGGCTCCAAGGGAGAAGGAAATACCAATCTTGAAGGCAAACCCAAATAACCAATTTCCCTTATCGTCCCTGACTAATCCTCCAGCAACAGCATCTCCTGGTTGGCCTTTTACACTACCATCCATATTCAGCTTCACATAAGGATGATTTGGTTTAACCCAGACTACAGGAATTTGATATCTCATTTTCGGCTCACAACAGTGCAGAATATCCCAAGCTTCCTTGGCTTTCAGCCAAATCTTTTGTGGTGCAGTATCCGGCCATTTAAAATCTGTTTCAAATATACTCAAGTCTCTCCAATACTAGAGCATCCAAAGTGTATGAATGGAGATAACACCCCAGAGCAAAGAATCATACAATGCATTGCTAGTAATATTTACTTGGACCCACTGCAGAAAGTCTAAATCAAAAAAGTGCACGGAAGTCAAATCCGGTTTAATTCCCAACCACGTGTCTCTAGATGAGGAGCAATCTCTCAGAGCATGTGTAAGATTTTCTGTATCATTATTATATCCATTGCAAAAACTCGAAGAGCCTAAAGTTCTTAACATTTTGACCTTACTACAACTCAATAAACTCCATAACTGTCGCCGTTCATTCATCTCAGGCAGATTTATTGCACTTAAGACTTTCATAGGCAGATTTTACAGTGAATTCTCCGCTGCTCGTCAAAGTCCAAAGGCATTTGTCATTTTCAGTACTGCTGGGATCAATAGAATATGGTGCAGTTTTCTGAATAACCTGCATTGGTAAGGAATCAGTACGAGAATCTAAGTCCCAGTTTCCATAGTCATCACAGAAGCATGCCACTGGTAAATCTATTTCAGCTAAAGACAAATCTCTGGTAACAAAGCCAATTAATGGGCCACAGGGCAGCCAGGAGTCCAACCAGAATTTTGTATGAAGGCCGTCATTCACTACCATTGCTAATCGCTTTGCAAGAACCTCCCTATTTTTCAGTATGCTACTCCAAATGTGGGAGTCAGATGATTTAGCTTTTACTGAGAAAAGATCATTATTCTGTAGATATTTCTTCCACAAAATTTCAACCAAAAAAAATCCTTTCCTTGCCACAATTTCCAACCAAGCTTGGCAAGTAAAGCAAATTAAATTTCCTGGTCTCTCTAACCTGTAAACCTCCAAGGTTTTTGGGAAGACAAAGGGTGCTCCAGTTATAGCATGAATTTTCCTCTCTCCACCCAACCGACCACAAATAAAATTCAACTTGTCAATTTCCTTGGCCACATTATCCGGGATTAATGTGGTTTGCATAATATACAAAGCCATTGTATTAGTAACTGCTTGTACTAAGGAAACTCTCCCCGCCATTGAAAGGAATTTATTGCTCCATTGATCAAGCTTCCTCAACAGTTTGCTACATAAATCAGAATAAGTGGTTCTTTGAACCCTACCATGAAGCATCGGGGTGCCCAAATATTTACCAAAATCATTTGTGAGGCTCGTGTAGGCAGCACAACTTAACTCTTTAGCTCTAGTTGGATTAATATTTGAGAAGACGAGCATTTTGGATTTCTGACGGTTTACTTTTTGATCTAACGCTGAGCAAAACTTATGGATATCCCGCATCATAACTTGTAGTTGGTTCTGAGTAGCTGTTCCAAATAACTTGATGTCATCTGCAAAACATACATGAGAGAGAGTCGGTCCATTTTTTGTTTGCCAGTTCCTTAGTTTAACTTCTTCATTAATTAGCTGTGACAATTTCTACAAAAATAGCACAAAAAGATAAAGAGAAAGAGGATCTCCTAGCCTAATGCCCCTGGATGGTACAAATTTTTGTGATTGCTTACCATTCCATATAACAGAAAAAGTAGGGGTCTGTACAATATGCATGATTAACATATCCATTGCGAGGGAAGACCTACCTCCACAAGGATTCTTGAAGAAAAGACCACTTAAGTCTACCGTGAGCTTTCTCTAGGTTGATTTTGATGGCCAAAACTCCTTTCCTTCTTTTCATAATCTGCATTGTGTGGATGGCTTCTTGCATTACAATTACATTATCAGATGCTTGTTGCTCCGGTATAAAGCTGCTCTGTGTGTCACCAACTAACTCAATCAGCATTGGTTGTAAGATATCTACAAGAATTTTGCTAAGCAACTTCAGTGGAACTGAATGGAGACTTATAAGACGAAATTGACTCACCTAATGGGACTCGTAGCGTTAAAATTAAACTATTTCCCCCTCTACTATATGGTTGACAATTTAACAAAAAAAATAACAATTCTTAAATTTTACCAATTTTTAAAATAAATAAAAAAACATCTTTTATTAAACCCAAAAAAAAACTATCTTTTAACTAAATCTAACCCCTTGCTATCAGTATTCCATAAATTTAGAAAGTTACAACTCTACTCATATAAAATCATTTTTTTCTCTCTCTTTGTCCTCCCCTCCTTCCCTTCCACCGCCTCTCTCTCGTCCACCTTTCCAGCTGCGTTGCCTCTCTTCCACCGTCCACCTTTCCAGCTGCGTTGCCTCTCTTCCACCGTCCACCTTTCCAGCTCCGCCAGATGAATAAAATCTGTCATCACAGCTCCTAATACTTTCTCTCCCCCCACCCCCAGGTAATTTCTCTTTCTCCAACTTGTTTAAACGTTTGGAATCTCGTATCCCTTATGCTTATCGTAGAGCTGATGCTGAATTTGATGTTCTTCAAGTTCAATTTAGAATCTCTATGTTTAGTTTTGCTCTGGTTCACTTGACATTTTAATCACTGAAATTTTCTCAATTTTGAGGAGATAATCCATTCTGTTTGGTTCATGGACAAAAGAGGGAAAAAAAAAAAAGAAAGTGGAATTCTTGGATTTCATTTCCTGTGATTGGCAGGGATAGGAAAATTAAGGGAAAATTAGTGAAAAAATCACTTTCCTCTGGAAAGAAACGAGGAAAATAGAAGAAAAAGTTGTTGACCAGTAGTTAACCTGAATAACCGAATGTTTGAACCGCTGACTCTGTGACCCAATTCTCAGATGTTGAGTGTCTGGTCTGAATTTTATGACTGGTTTAATATTTTTTTTGTTGCATATGCTGCTAATCCAAGAGATTTTCACATAATGTGATTGAATTGAAAATGTTTAAGGTTTCAATGATCTTTACTTTGTTGGCTGTTTGTGATTGTTCATAGGTTGTTTGTTAAAAGTCAGGTTTAACTAAACCTACCATTCCCCTTCGTATTAGCTATTTCATGTCTGATGGAGTAGTTTCAAAAATTGTTAAAGATTAAATTATCCTTCATAAATTTAAAAATTTACAATTCTACCTATATTAATATTTGTAAATAAAATATTTATAAAATAAAATAAAATAAAAAATAATATTTAAATTATACATAAATTTTAAATTATTAATATTTTAAAAAACATAATATAAATAAATAATCATAATAATATTTAAATTATAAATAAATTATTAATATTTAAATTATTAAATAAATTATTAATTATTAATATTTTAAAAAAGATAATATAAATAAATATTTAAAATAAATTATAAACTATTCATATTAAAACAATAAAACAAAAAATAAATAATCATAATAATATTTAAATTATAAATAAAATATTAATATTTAAATGATAAATCATTAATATTATAAATAAATTATAAATTATTAATATTTCAAAAATAAAATACAATAAAATAAAAAATATAATAACATTTAAATTATAAATAAAGTATTATTATTTTATAATGTTAATCATTAAATTATAGAGAAAATATTAAAATTTAAATTGTCAATTATTAATATTTTCAATAAATTATAAGTTATTAATATTTAAAAAATAAAATAAAAATAAATAATCATAATAATATTTAAATTATAAAATATTAATATTTAAAAATATTAATAATTAAAGTATAAATAAAATATAAATTTTTATATTTATATTTATACTTAGGCAAGCCCCGCATAACAACCCCAACAAGTTTACTCCCCAGCCATCAAGTTTGAGGCCTGATCTTCTATCCTAGGTTCAACTCGCTTCAAGCCACTCCTAAGTTGGAATCCACAGAGACCTGCACCTTCCACTTAGGCAACCCCCCGCAGAACAACCCCAACACGTTTACTCCCTGCAGCACCTAGAATAGTTATTCTATATCGTTCTTTTCTATTATGCTAATCAAACGTGTAATTAAAATTATTTTTATTAATTAATTATTATAATAAATCATGTTACATTTTTTATCATATTTCATTTGCTGCACTAAATAATATAATAACTATGTTATTATACTTTTATCTTATTTTATTTTTATAAAATAATTATTTTATTTTATTATTATCTATTTCACAAACCGAACTTGTAAATATTTCTCGTTACATGGGCTCTTGGGCTAAATTCAATCTCTTTAGGCGGTTGGGCCAAAACCTTATACCCATTGGGATTGTTTTCTTTCTGTGGACTTTTCAACCCATCAAGCCAATCTAAGCAGCTGAACAAATATAATAATATAAAATATATAAGATAATAACATACAGCTTGAGTTAGATCAAAGCTTTTGACAAAAAAAATATATATGAGAGCATGCTAAGGTCTTTATTGTAAAACAAAAGTAATATGATCAATATGTATTAAAATTCATAATGTAAAAAAAATTAACTCGTGTCATCGCATAAATCTATTTCCAGTACTGATCATAATGAGCATTTGACGTTTGAAAAAATTATAACTTTTATCATATGTATCATACGTGTTATGAGGGAGTGAATCCAAAATCTTGGATGAAATAAACATAGGGGTGGTTGGACATAGGGTGGAGTAAGTGTTAAAAATCTTTATTAATTATAGTATTTGTGTTAGAGTTTTATATAGTTAATTATATTAATGAATTTGTTGATTTCTTAAAATTTTATAAAAAAGTAGAGTAAAATATTTTAATTTAATTTATTTATCTCTTAAAAACAAAAGATAGATCAAGCAGGATTGTTGATAAATTTTTTAAAAAAGTTTTTTAAATAAAATTTAAAAAAATTTAAAGAGAAATTTTTTCTTCTTTTCTTTTAAAATAGATCAACTTTTCAGAAAATTATTCTCTCTCAATCAACCTGTTGAGGGTTGTTATGTTTTTTATAAATTTATTTGATTTTAACATATAAAATTATATAAAAATTTGAAATAAATTTGTTTCGTTTTTATTTGATAATTGAAGATGATATGAATCTTTTTATGATAATTTTAATTAAAATTAAAATTTATATAATTTATTTTATTAATCAATTTTAATTTAATTTTTAAAAATATTATTTTTTACAAAAATTTTATAATAACTTTTAAATTAAAAAAACTATACCAAGCACTCCCTTAGTGATTTCATCGTTCAGAAAAATTTATGAATTGTTTTTGAATAAGTATATAAATATATATATATATATATATATATATATTGTGTTTTTTTAGAAGAAAAAGGAAAATGAATGCTTCTACTCCAAGAAGTTGATTATTAATTAAAAAAAAAAGCACCTGTGGAGAGTTGCAAAATAGAAAACAAAGATGCATTAGCTTCGTCTTACCAGGTCAAAGAACTTCGGTACACCGGAGGCGGTGTGGTAGGATGCCTTTCCATCGAACTGAAACTCTTTGTACCGAGCAGGACGTGTATCCTCTTTCTTCAAATAAAAAATAAAATATAACTTTTGTCCAGTATTCAGCTAGATCTCATTAACTCGAACATGCTGATCGCCTGGATAAGGTCCGTCTTCACAAAAATATCTCTTTTTTTTTTTTTTTTGGTATTCTCGTTCAGATTTGCTTCATCAGATTCTCGAGCCTTCGCAAAAAACATTGGACCACAATCGCTTCACCAAAAAACTTGAACCAATTAAGGTGACTAAACAAAACTGCAAGCGAAATAGAGCGCTGTTGTTACCAGGATATGGAAGGAGATGAGACTTTTGTAGAGAAAGTTTCTCCACAGTTGCTGGTATCGATACTTTCCTTTCGTTTTCCTAACGCTTGGTCCCACTGCATTATTTCAACGAACCTAGTATAGAGACAATGTCATAAAAATAAGAAAGCTACCTACCACAGCAACACCACCTATCGGATATCTGATATTCGATCGAAGTTGGTGTTTGATATCGTATCGACCTAAAAGAAAATAAGTATTGAGCCGGCGCGCCTCTTTGATATCGTATCGACCTAAAAGAAAACCACGAGATGGGCTGGGGGATTTTTTTGAGATTATGAAATTTTATTAATTAATTAAGATATTATTTAATCGATAAATTAATAATTTATTAATTTATACATCAATTAGTTGAAGATGAAATTTAAGATGATAGTTTTATACTAGAGTCTGTCTTACGTAAACATACATTCAAAGTTTTCTTATAATACGAGTATATTATATTAGAATTTTTTAATACATTAAGAAAAGTTAGAGATGAGGTCTAAGGAAAATAAGTAACATTGAAATCATATTTTATAAACGTTTTTTAATTTAGTCATTTATATGTATAATTTTGATGTATTATTAATTTATATATCAAGTGGAACCGATATGTTTTTTTAAAAAATATATACTATTTAATAAATTTAACGAATTTTTAATTTACCATATTGATCTTAAATCGAGATCGATCTAAAATATCATTTAATTGAAGTTATTAATTTGTCGAATATTAATTTATAGAGATTATACTATAGTTTGTTTTATTTTTTTTATGCTATGTGTCAAGCACAAGTAAATGTGGCATGGAATGGAGGCACATTTAAGAAGCGGATAATTTTTGTTCATTTGGGAATAATTTTTTAAGATGCAGTCTAATTAAACTCATATTGGATTAATTTATTTTATTAATAAATATTTATTAAATGTAAAATTTAAATTATATTTAAAAATATCAAAATATTATATGTAAAATAATATATTATGAAAATAATAATAATTAGATGAATGAACTAAGTTGAGCTCAATTCTTATTTTTAGAAAAGAGGTACGATAAATCAAACCTAAATCTGACTTGATCGGTTCATGAATATATATATATTAACACTTGGCTTTTCACATTTTTCCTATTTTTTAAATGACACAAAATTACACGTTGGCAACAAAAAAATCATTAATTGTATTCAAATGAACCAAAAGAGAAGCAATTTCCTTTATTGTCAAACTTAAGCCAGTTAATTTATTATAGGTAAGAATCCACTGTCCCCAATTGACCGTTAACACGTGGGAGCTTAAATTCTTACGATACCAAAACTTACGCTTCTGTCTTGAGATCAACGAAGGAGATTTCTTCATTCAGAAGAAAATTTCTTCTAAAAAGTTACTTATCCAAACAACCCAATTACAAATTCTGCTGTTTTGAATTGTTGCCAACAACTGAAGACACCTTTGAGGACAGTTTTTATATATTTTAAATTTTAAATTAATATTTGAAAATATTAAAATATAAAATAATATTTTATTAATTTAATATAAAATAATAATTAAATGAATGGGTCATGCCGAACTCGATCTTAACTTTGAAAAACGAAGTCCAGTGAATTGGGGTTGAATGTGACTTTACACAAAATATAATATATATTATATTGATTTTACTTTTTCAAGTTTTTCCTCTTTTTCAAAATTTTTTCTAATACTTTGAGGACAAAAGAACCACTAATTGTAGTCAAATGAATCCAAAAGACAAGCAATTTCCTCTGTTGGATGCATCCCCTGTGCAATTGAAGTCTTCAATTTTTTTCGAAACCAAAGACTTTAAAAGTTATGATCTTCCCATCTTCCTTATATGGTTGAAAATTGAAGTTGATAAATTATTCGAATAAGTATGAGACGTGATACATTGTTTTTAACGATAATTTTCATCTATCATGAAAATCTTAAATTTTTCAAAATTTAAGAGAAATCTTTATTTAGAATTTGAAATAGATTTTATCTATACCACCTAAACTAATATTATCACATTCTTAAACATGGGAGATAAATATTTAGTAGATAATAACAAATACGTGATAAGGGTCACAATTGAATTCTAAATTTAAATTAAATCTAAAATTTCAACATTTTCCCACTTGATCCAAACATTTGTTATTTTAATATGGCTAAATATCCAAATAAACCTCTGAACTATGTTAAAAAAAATATTCAACCCCTATCATTTTATTGCGTTCAAATAAATTCTTGAACTTTTGTTTCGAGTCAAATAAGCCCTTCTATCTAACCGTTGACTAACTTCCATTAATCAATGGTACATGTGATACTTTTATATCATGTCATCTACCACGTGGCAGATAATGTATAATTAAATATTGTTGATTAGGATTGAGTAAATGGGTTAAAAAAGTTAATTCAGCCTTTATCTTTTTATTGCGTTCAAATAAACCTTTGAATTTTTATTTTGGATCAAATAAGTCCCTCTCTCTAACCCTTGACTAACTTCCATTAGTCAACGGTACATGTGGCACTTTTATACCATGTCATTTATCATATGGCAGATAATGTGACATTAAATATTGTTGATTAGGATTTAGTAAATGGGTAAAAAAGTAAGCACACAAATCCTAATCAATAATATTTATTTAATACCAGATCATTTGCCACATGGTAGATGATGTGGTATAAAAGCATCATATATCGTTGATTAATAGAAGTTAGTCAACGGTTAGATAGAGTGGTTTATTTGACCCGAAATAGAAGTTTAGGAGCTTATTTGAACGTAATAAAAAGATAGGGTCTGAATTAATTTTTTTGACATAGTTCAAAGGTTTATTGGGATATTTAACCTTTTAATATCTACACAATATATTAGTTTAATTACCCAAATGCTTAAAATAAAAATAATAAATTACAAGAATCAAAATGATAAGTCCTTTAAGAACAAGTATTACCTTCCATGTATTACAATGTAAAAATCCCTTTCACAAAAAGCTCAATATGTGGTATATAACTTTATGGATAAACCTTAAAGGTTTATTCCATGTTCTCAAAAACAATTGTTATTCTCATAATAACTTGATGCAATCCAAAAAGTGGAAACAATTAAAACATTCAAAGTTTCACAATAAAATATGCTAGCATCTTAATTCAAACGATATGTGACAAGATAGAGCTAAGTTCTATTCGAGAAACATGATCCTTAAATAACTTTGGTTGAGCAAAGATAATCTGATGATGCATGCGGGTGCCATGTATGGTGGTACCGATACTTTATTACTGTAAAATATATGAATATAATATTATATTTATATCTTGTATTATCGATTTTTTAGTTGTCAATAAATCGATACCACATGGATGTCAGATATGATTTTTAATTTCATAATTTCATGTAAATATTGCTCATAGCTGTAGCCAATAACATAGTTTTGACTCTTCCTTTTTCTTTGGATAAATTCATATCCTAGCTTTTGATTTATGAAAAAAAAATGTGAATACATTTATGATTTTTTGGGTCAGTGTGCAAATTAAAATATTATCCATAGACATTCAATGTACATTTCTAGTAATAATAATATTTGAAAATTACCATATACGTTATTAATTATTTTCATGTTTTCATATATAAAGATTCCGACTTTGTGTTTGTAATTTTTTTGAACAATTTATTTATTTCAAAATTATGTGAAAAAATTGAGTACAATTAACAACGAGTAATTAAATAATTAAAAAACTTAATTAAAAATAATTAATAGGATTATTAGAGACAAAAGCTTTTACAGTATTATAAGTTCATAATATAAATAAATTAGGGGGGAAATCTCTCAAATTATCTTTAATATCACATTTAGTTTCTTTGCAGTTCGAAATTATAAAAAAATGTAGAGTTTCCTAGATACCCAAGCTCACTTTTCAATAATAAAATAATGTAAATAGATAGATGTTACTATCATGAGCCTTACTTATAAACTCAAAATCTATTCTATTTCTCTCACTTAATTATATAGCACTCTTGTTACACTGACTTTTTTCAATAATAAACTAATCCACCATCATTGTAAACCTAAACATTGATATTGACATAAAAAAAATAGCAAATTTAATAGTTTAATCCAATTCGTTAAATTAAACATGAATAGTAGTGTCGAAATCTAGTCACTATTCTAAACATTTTGTCAAAGTAGTCATGCGTATTTTGATAACCATTCTAATATGCATTTCAATCACTATCACAATAAGTTTTTTGACATCATCATGTTCAATAAGATTTATCTTGTTTTCAGAACCAAAAACAGCAATCTTGTTTTCAAAATTTTCAACAATTCTAAACTTACACTTCTTGATAAAATGCTCTTTCTTTTCACAATGATAAAAATGAGTGCATATCTATCACGATTTTTTGTCTCAATATGCAAATGAGTTTGAAGCTCTTCAATACTAAAACTTTTTAGAAAATGCAAAACTTTTGTCCTATATCTATTTTCAGAAGGTGAAAGTTTAGATAGAATTACTTCTACTTAAAGTGAGTTAAAGATTTTGATTTCTAAATCACTTAATTTAAAGGTTAAAATTTATAACTTATGTATTTGATCAGTAGTTGATTTAGTATTGGTCATGGTAAACTTAAAGTATTTCAATATAAAAAATTTATCTATCTCTTTTTTTCTCTTTTTGTAGGTTTACAGGACGTGTAAACATGCTGTGGGCATTTTATCTTTTCGTAAACAGCGCGCTATTGTTACCACGCTATGGAAGGAGATGAGATTTTTGTGGAGAAAGTTTTTACGAAACGGCTCCAACAAGTTTCTCAACTTGACCTCACATATCTATCGTCAGCCAATACGTAGATGGGCATTTTTCTGTAGATGTGCTTTCCATTTTGTCTTTTCGTCGTTTTTCTTATGCTTACAGATGCAGAAAATTATGGAAGGGACAGGAAAGTGGGGCACGGGATGGTTGAGTGTTTTGTACTTTTTCTAATTTAACATCAAGTGGGCTCTACCCGTTAACTTTGAGCTAACGGCAACGGCAAATAGGATTCTACCGTCCTTTTTCAGGCTTGTGTTGCTTTTAATTTGTTGCTGTGTTCTTTAAATATATATAAATATATATATCCACCTTTTCCATCTATTAGCCTCTTGTAAGGTTTTCTTCTTACTTTTTATTTAAATTCAACGATTCAAGCAAAAACCAGTAGAGGCAATCAACAATCACTCCACAAAAAAACCTGATGAAGCAGGCATTCACAACATCAAACAGTTAAAAGGAGTGATCAAATCAATTAGCAGGACTCACAAAAAATCTAAAATCAAACAGACACGAGTCTTCAAAACCAAGAAGACCCAAGCACAGAGCAGGAAACTCAGATCGACGAAAGAACTTGGACCACCTGGGAGCAATATAATTTATCACATCAATAAATATAATAAAGTAAAATTTTTTTGAGTAGTTGAATAAAAAACAAAAAATATAATTTACCTATCTTTAATTTTGAATAAGAAAGTGATGCCGCCTCAAGTTTTCAAGTACGATTCTCCCTTACTTTTGAGCCTTTCTAACGTCGTTAAAATTCACAAGCTTACTTTTTGTCAACCAAAGACAGATAATAAACCAAAAGATAGATGACCAAACATTATATAGGAGCGGGAAAGTGGGGCATGGCAGACAGATAATAAATCAAAAGACATAAGTCAGAAAGTTATGAAATGGGTAGGAAAGTGGGGCACGGGAGGGGCAGGGGATTTGTATTTGTACCTAAAGGGTTAAAAGCTAAATACAACACCACATATCGGATATCTGATATTCAAGTTCGAGTTTGGCATCGTACACCTAAAATATGAAATCGGATCTTAAATATGACCTTAAAAAAAAGTATTGGGCCCGTGTGCCCCTTTGTTTTGTATATTTTCATTTCGGCTAAAGTGCAAAGTACGTTTCTAATTTTTTTTCACTTTTCAAATAAATTTTATTTTTATTATTTTTTTTTATATATTTAATTATTGATAGGTTAATTCATTTTATTTTAACTTTTTCAATTTTGACAACAATAACTATAAAAAATCTTTTTAATAATAAAAATTATGATAACAAAATCATAGAACAAAATAGATGATGAATTTTTTGTAAATAATTTTGTTGTTTATATTTAAAAATACATTATTAGTCTTTTTAATATAAAGTTAATAAATGATGAATTTGAATTTAGAAAACATCATCGAGCATAATTTTTTTAAAAAATTATTGTAATTATTTATTTATTTTTTAATTTATATTTTATATAAAATTATTATTTATGATGAATTTTTTTATTATTGATTAAATTCAATATATTAATTTTAAAAATTTTCAACTCTTATTCCTCTTCATCCTTGATCCCCTAACAAAAATTAGTTAGTTCCGTCCTTGTATATATATATAATACCCATAATCAAATTAGCATCACTTGTTTCATGCCATAAACTGGATTAGTAAAATTATTTAGGAAAAGAAAAATTGATAAAAAAATGTATAAAATTACATAGTTTTCAAATAAACTACATATATAATGACATTTTTTAATCGAAAAAAATATAAAAATAATTGACTTGAGGGTTGTTATAATCTTTTAATATGCTAGTGGAGGAATCGCATGCTTGCATATTAGCCTTTGCTAATAAAGAATTTAGCATATTGTTTGTATAATTTATCTCATTTAAACATTATTAATGAAAAGCACTTGAAATCTGATCTAACAGTCACACCTAAAAGAACGACAAAACAAATACAACGTAAAAGGACGGATGAATTCCGTGACAAAGTGGGGCCGCTAGTTAGGTAATCTCTGATTGATAATTTAACACGTTCAACAACTTTTTATATTCGTTTCCTTTATTTTTTTATTAAACAATTAAATTTAATTATTTAAATATAAAATATAAATATTTACTTTTAAATAAAATATTTTAATTTTTTATATTTTAATTATAATTTCATACGAATTTATTGATATTCAAAATAAATAATTCGTCTCAACGAGTAAACGATGTTAAAAACATATGAAATATTTAAAAAATGTTTTCTTTTCTTCACTCTTTTTCACTATTTTCTTTTTTTTCAATCAGATTGACAGCGTTCCTTTATGCTTGTCAGTCATTCTGTAGTTGGATCTCGCTATTAAATGCTAAATTAGGCCAAATCTCCCTAAAGGGAGAGCGAGAGGAGTGCAAGAGAAGGGCGGCCAAATTGCGCTCCTCCTGGGGAGACTCGGTTGTAAGTGGATCTTGCGTTCTAATAGCAAAAGGTAGGATGGAGAGAATTTTTTTTAATAAGAAAGAAAAAATTTTAAAAATAAAAAATTATAATTTATAATGTAGTAAATTTTGAAATTAATAAAAAATATTATCATATCATTAAATTAACAAAAAATATTAATAATTAAGTACAATTGAACTTATATTACAAGAAAAATATATATTTTTGAGACAGATTATACATTTTGAATATTAATAAATTTATGTAAAATTATAGTTAAAATTTTAAAAAGTCAAAATATTTATCTTTTATTTTTTTAATACAATAACACAAAATCTCATCACATGTTTAGTTTATAAAATAAAATAACAAAAAAAATATAATTATTTATAAAAATAAAATAAATCATTTCAAAAAATATTTTTCTTTAACTTCAATTGAAAAGACTCATTTAAAAATAAAATTTTTTATTGTTTTCATATTACTAATAATATCTTACATGAAGAAATGAGATGCGCGGACCATGGTTCACATACTGTTTTTTGCTTTTGAAATGGGACCCACGAGCAGGACATCGACTTTGCGTGTTCCTCGCTTTGAAGATTGCTTTTCGTTTGGCGCAACGGATTGGCCTACCTGTTTCCAACTATTTTGAATTTTAATTAAGGAAAAGAAAGGAAGAGATAGAAACGGACGTGTCAGTCAGAAGTCAGCCTCAAATTGAGGTCGGAAAATGGCATGTGAAGCATCTTCTAATGACTTGATGCGTAGCAGACAGACTCGTTTGCCCCACCGACTACGTGTCCAGTTTGGCATAATTTTCTAGGGTGGAGTCCGGAACGGTTCAACTCCATTACTTTACTTGCCAATAAAATAATAATGAAACGAACCTTAATCTGGTTGGCGGCAACACCTTTCAACATTAGAACACTATTTATTTATTTATTTTTTAATTTTGAGGGTTTTTCAAAATTTTAAAGGTGTTCTAACAACACCTTTTTATCTTTTCTCACGTCAGTCACATTGATGACAAAAAAAAAAAGAAAAAGCCATTAATTGTACCGAAATGAACCAAGACTATAAGGGTAGAAAAAAAAAAGAGTTTTTATAGGAGTGAGAACAACGTTGGGTCAATCCAAATCTGAAATATTTGTTTTCCACATGGAAACTTCCTACCTCATGAGTCATCACCATCCTATAAGGTTTTGAAATGACCGTAATATCCTCATATATGTCAAAATCACATTCCAATTCCAATTAATAACCCGACACTACATACAAAGTACTTGAAAGACCAGAATAACCTTTACTTTCTCCACAATTCCATACAAAACCGACTTAAGACGTGAAGTTCCAAAAATAGCCTAAAAACCCACGTTAAAAGATCATAATAACCTTGACCTCATCTTATAATATCATCCGTCCTATAAAATGACACTAAAATACCATAAACATACCCAAAAACATTGGGAAAAGACCAAAGAAGAACGAGTGAAGGCGACCTGGCACCTCCTGAAGAAGAACGGTGACTAGGCTTTTTAAAATAGAGAGGAAACAGGCGGCAGAAGGAAAGGGGAAGAGAAGAAAAGAGGAAAGGAAAAGAAAGAGGGAGCTACCGTCAAGGCCTAGGCCGGCGAAGGCTAAGGCGACGGCATCGGGGACCGACAAAGGGAGAGATGGTTGCGACAAAGGGTGTTGGTTGCTACTCTGCTATGGTTAGCGAGAGAAAAAGAGCGAAAGATGAATAACAGGGAAAGGGATTGGCTGCCAACGTCAGGTTAAGATTTTATCTGAAGATAAAACTACGTCGTTTTACTTGATACAAAAAAAGTGGGTTGGATCCAACCAAGCCCAACCCGGATTAGCTTTAGGCTTTAGCGTATCTGGGTCAAACCCAACAAGATATTTTTTAACTCATTGTTTTATCTTTTAATTGTTTATTTTATTTACGTAATTTTTATTTTTATGGACGAATTAAATTTATCAAATTACTTTAAAAAATAAATAAAAATAAAAAATTTAATTTAATAAATTTAATAAGTACTTTCTAAAATTGTTGGGCAATCCCAAGATTATTTTCACTAGGTGCATTAATTCTAAATAATTACAAAGACATGGGATAAAAAAATGTTGATGAAAGTTGAAGTAAGATTTTATTAATATTAACATATATTAAGATATAAAATATCAAATCTTTGCAAAAATTAAAAATTACTTAAATAATAAATTTTAATCCACACAAAAAAATAAAATATTAGTATTTTAAAATTATTATCTTTAATTTATATTACTACTATTATTTATAATATTTTTTATTGTTATTACTTTTATTTATAATATTATATAATTTAAAATTATTTTTTATCATAAATATTTGGAAAAAAAGAATGACAGCCACTCAAAGCGAGGCACCACTTTGGTTTATTATTAAAATGGTAAATATTGATAATTTATTATTTAATATATTAGTAAGTTATTATTAAAATATTTGTAGTTTTCTAAGGAAATAGTAATACGATTTTATCTAAATGTAAATTAATATGATTATTATTTTAGACATAATATTTAAAAAAAGTTATTAAACAATTAAAAAAATTCAAACAAATTCTTATACTTTTATTACGTTCAATCAAATTCTTATATTTTTTATTTTAAGTTAAATAAAATTTAATATTTTTTATTTTAAATTAAATAAGATTTTATATTTAATGATTAATTTAATTAAAATATTATTTATCATTTTATATTATGTGACGATGATGTAACATGCTAATATGTTATAATTAATGATGATATGATATATTGACATATCATAATTAATGATACTATGATATAATTATATAACATGATAATATAGTCATTGATATTTTTTACTATTCACATAAGTGAATAACAAGTGACATTTTGAGTGATAACAATTAGTCAACCATTTGTAATAAGAGCTTACTTAACATAAAATAAAAATATAAAGACTTAATTGAACGTAATAGAAGAATAAAAATTTTATTTGAATATTCTTTAATAATTTAAAAACTTTTTTTAGCATTATGTCATTATTTTATCTTTATTTTCATTTTTTTCTAGTTTTTCTCATTTAATGTTGTTTTTATTAGAATAATATTAAAATATTAATAATATAATAGATTATTTAATAATAAAATGTTATTAAAAATCATAATTTAATACTTTATTATTTAAATATTAATATTTTAGTATTAATATATTAATAATTAATTACTGAAATGTTATTAATTTATTATTAAAATATTAATATGTTTTTATTTTGATATGTTGTTGCTTTTTCAATATTTTAATTTTTTCTTTTTTCTCTTTTAATTTCTTTTTATTAAAATAATAATAATAATTTAATAATTTATCATTAATATATTAAACTGATATTTTATATAGTAAGGTTAGTAATTCAATTTGATTAGGTTGGTGTGGAATGAGATATTTGAATGCAATTTAAAATTTTTAATTTAATTTTAGCCGGGTTTGAATGTTAATGTGCAGTGGAGATAAAGTTGTATAGGAACGAAATTCTCTTCAAATTGAGTGGTGGGAGAATGGCTATGTTATTTTTTTCTTTTTTGAAACGAGAACGGTTGTGTTATTAACTATCTGTCACATGATTAACTAGCTAGATTATATTGTGCGTCAGTGAATATATCTAGACATCTTAAGCCCAAATTCTTTATATATTACAGGATTATTTTTCTTGTTGATGTTCTTTATGTACTTAATAGGCCACTAAACTATGTCTTAGTTAATGGCTATGAGCAGTAATAAATAATTATTTTTTTTAAAAAATAGGGTTTAGTAATTTAACATAATACACAAGGTTATTTTTGTTTATATTTATTTGAGCTCTATTGCATAAAAGTTGAAGTAGCTAATATCAAAAGAGAATGGTATTAATTATTTCGTGTATCATTTTTAAAAATAACTATTTTGTAATACAAAAATGAATCAAGCAAAATAACAACTATCCCATTTCCCTTAACCAGCAAACAAGTCCTTTAGATTAGATAACTAGGTTTAACTGGGCTAAGTCTTTATATACTCATAAGCTTTTACTATTATCATAATGAAAATAGTTTTTGTTTTAATATGTTACTAGAATTTAATAAGGCAAATATCGTCAATTGCAAGCCACCACTTATACAGATCACTCGTGATGCGGCTCGCCTAAGATCAAATTTCATAAACTCTTCTTTGTTGGCTCACGTTAAAAACTCAATCACTCTTTTGATCTGCAGCATTTTTTTGTTGATGTATTCACGTGATACTGTTTGAGAACCCCATTTAAACTTCTTTTTATATAAAATTATAGATTATTTTTTATTTTATAAATATATAGTATAATAATATTTCAGATGGAGTCAGAGTCAAGCTTGAAAATATAAACTAGTTCAGGCCCAAATAAATGTCCATAGGTCAGCCGAGCCTCCTGGGTTTGCCATCTTGGCCAACTATAATATAAAGCAATGTTTTTCAAGTTTGAAAAGAGAAAGAGGTAGTTCTAAATTATTTTACTGTATTATAGAAAATAATGCATTCTCAATGAAAAATAAAATATCATAATATGAAAATTAAATTATTATTATTATTATTATCTGATATAGTTGTTATCATGATATTAAAAGTTATGAAATTTCAATAATATCTTAATATTTTTTAAGAAGTACACTTCATTATAAACATTTTTAATTGATAAAATAAACTAAGGATTCCCAAAAAAAAAAAAGAAAGAAAGATTACCGCATGATATCTAATTCAAATACTCAACCAATGAAGTTAAAGTTACATGTGTTTGTTCCTTAAAGTAGATTATAACTTATAGTAATTATACATATATACTTGCATTTGTACATAAAAGTGTATGGATTTCACAATCAATAAAAAATGAGACGATTTTTAAATTGATAAACTTCAAATAGACCGCTTATGCTATGATATTTTCTCACGTAATAGTTTTTTTTAAATAAAATATTGTGCTTTACTATTGTTTCCAAATGGGATAACATTATGTTTTCTTTTTACATAAAATCTTGCACTCTACTATTGTTTCCAAATGGGATAACATTATGTTTTTTTTCTTAAACAAAATCTTTTGCTTTACTATTGTTTCCAAATAGGATAACATTGTTAAATTTTTACCAAAAAGACAATAAAATAAATTGGTTAAATTATGCAATTAGTCTTCGTACTTTGATAAATTGGTAGATTTAGTTTTTATACAATAATTTGTAAAAATTGAATCCTTATACTTTCTAAAATTGACAATATCAACCAATTGTTAACAATGGCAAAATTTTTTCTGTTCTTTATACAAACATGACATTTTCTTACTAATGTGGTATTGAATATTATGATATGTTAATAATAATGTGGCTTTTTTTTTTATCTATTCACAACATTTTTCTTATTACTTTAAATAATGGAACAAAGAAATAAAATTGTTCTTCGTCTCACAACATTCTTTTCCTAAATTGTATTTTTGATATGTTTCTTTTCTAATTTTGTTTAAAATCATTAGTTTATATTGAATAATTCCACGTCAGCATTTATAAAATCCATGTCATTGTTTTATCACATAATATCAATACTATTATTACATCATTCGTAAAATGCCATATCAACATTATATAAATCAAATTCAATGTCACATCAATAAAAAATGTCATGTTAACGTAATCAAACTCTATATGAGCATACATAATAGAAATTTTTTATTACATTGAACTGACATTGTTAATTTTGAATCGTATAAGGACTTAATTTTTACAAATTATTATATAGAGACTAAATTTACTACTTTAATAGAGTACAAGGACTAATAGCATAATTTGACCAAATAAGTTTCACCAAAAAGACATAAAACCATTATATTTAAAAGTTTTAGTTTTGGATTTGAACTTTAACAGTGTGCTTGGTTCGCAGGAAGGAATATAGTGAGAATGGAATAGTCATTCTGTAAGAATAGAATAAGAGAATAATAACTATTATGTAATTTAGTTTATGAGAATAGAATAAAATAGAAATTATTATTATAGATTATTCTAATGTTTACTTGGCAGGAATAGTTTTAGGAATAACTAAATAATAAGTCATAAATGATAAAAATATATTTATTATAATATTTATATTTTAAATTAAAAATATTTATTATTATAATAATTTAATATAAAAAATAATAAATTATTAATTTAAATGTTAATATGATTATTAATTTTAATTTAAGAATATTAATATATTTTATATTTCATATAAAATATTAATATTAAATTTACTTTTTGAAAATTTATAATATATAATTAAGCATTAATTATTTTATTTTATTTTATTCTTTATTTTGATAATATTAAAATATAACAATTATATAATCAAAATATCAATTTAATTTTTAAGTGTAAAATATTAATTTTTTATAATTTATAATTAAAATGTAAACCTTTTTTTATTTTAAATTTATTTTAATGTTTTCTTTTGTATTTTACTTTCTTTCTTTTTTATTATAATATTTAACTTTTAAATAAAATATTTATTATTTTAATAATTTATTAAAAATATTAATAAATTTTTATTGAAATTTAATATGATTATTTACTTCAATTTACATAATATTAATACTTTATAATTCATTTAAAATATTAATAATTTATAATTAAAACATTAATAATATTATTTTTATTCTTTATTTTAAAATATTAAAAGATAAAAGAGTGAAATTAAAATTTTAATTTAATTTTTAAGTTTAAAATATTAACTTTTTTATAATTCTAATTAAAACTTAAACCTTTTATTTTAAATTCATTATAATGTTTTCTTTTTTCTTTTAATTTTAAATTCATTTTAATTTAGTGAGAGAAGGAAAGAGACAATTGGGTAGAGAGAGAAAGAAATTGTAAAAAAAAAAAAATTAAATAAATCACATTTTATATAATATGGCAATTCTTAAAATGAATGAAAAATATTTTTGTACACTAATTTTTTCACTCTATTTCTTACCTCGACCAAGAGGTCTTGTTAAAGAATGACTATTCTTTCGAACTAAATAAAGTGTTAAATAAGGATTAGGAACAAGGGAGACTGCAATAGCTATTCCCCAACCAAGCATATTGTAAGTTCTCAAATTTTTCCCAAAATAGAAAAGGAGGATTGAACCTACCTACTGAAACATCAAGAAAGAGAATTGATCCAAAATTGAGTAAAAAAATCAGAAAAAGACAAGCAAAGGTTTTCTTACAGACAAAAAAAACATAAAAGTTTTTGGTGTTTGAAAAAGAAATAAAAACATTATTCAAAGGCATAAAGAAATAAAATATTCAACATTGTATTGAAAATGGAGGAGTAAAATATGATAACGAAAATGGATCAAAAATCCTTGATTCATATTGGTAAAATATGTAACTCTTGAACGTTGAAACTAAAATGTAAATTATTGTTTAAAATGCACGGCATACTTGCATTTTCATATCGGTCATAATAATTGAGAGGTTAACTTGTTTGATCAAAGGGCCATGAAATCATGTTGGGGAAGGAACAACCCCAAAATAAAAGCTCTCCTTTCCTTATTGCAATTGTTGCCCTAGGAAATATAAAAGTTTTAACAATAACATAGCTTAATACTCGTTAGGAAAACATGTTTATAACTGGACCATAGGTCTTTAAGAAATCTAATTTGATCTCGAGAAAAAGAAAGAAAGCAAATCCATATCCTTAAACCAACTAGAAAAATTGCACTATCGTATGTCAATTTTCACAAATATGTAAAAATAATTATCATGAGTTGTAATCACATAAGTAGAGGTGGCAACTCACTAATAGATGCATTTTTTACACTTTTCAAAAAAATAAAAAAAACAGTTGGGGTTTTACAAATCGGAAGATGGAGATGTTTAACATTTTGTGTGTTACTTGGTCACAGTCCTATCCAATGCAAAACTAGTTAAAACTAAGTATATTTTTGATAGAAAGTTATAATAGTTTATGCTTAAAAAAGTCTCTAAATTATTTATAAAAATCTAAATAAGTCTTTATTCTTTTATTACGTTCAATTAAATTTTTACATTTTTTTTATCAAATAAGCCTTTAATTATGACTAATTATTGATTAATTACTTTTAGTCAAAATGTTACTTATTATTTTATATTCACATGACATTAACATAACGTTAATGTGGAAGATGAAAAATATTACATAATTATGTTATCATGCTAAATTTTTATATCATGTCATTATCAATTATGATATGTTAGCATGCAACGTCTGCGCTACATAATATAAAAATGATAAATAGTATTTTGACTAATTTAATCATTAATTATAAGAATTTATTTTACTCAAAATAAATGTATAAGGACTTATTTGGTTTAAAATAAAAATATAAAAATTTAATTGAACACAATAAGATCATAAAAGACTTATTTGATTTTTTAAAAATAGTTTAGAAATTCTTTTTAAATATTATCTCTAGTCTATATTAATAACTTCACAAAAAATTTTAGATAAACAATAATATCAATTAAAAATATGGTCCTCACTTTTAATGAATGAAAAATGGATTGGTTTCTTAAACTCTTTTTCAATTAAACTGTCGACTATTCTACTTTTATGTGTCATTGAACAATGTTTTTATTTCTTTTTCTAAAACAAAAATTTTTTATGCTTTTCTGTTACAAGAAAACCACAGCTTGTATTTTTTTAAATTTTTTTCTTAGTTTTGGATCGATTCTCTCCCTAATTGTTTTAGTAGGTTTAGTTCTCTTTCTCCCTCTTTATAAAGAATTTGGGAATTTAAGATTCAAATACAAGAAATAAAACTTCTAAATATAAGGATTTTATTGTTTTTTTAGTAAAATTTATAAGCTGGTTCTTATCGTATTTTTCTGATGAAAATTTAATATTGTTACTCTTTATGGGAACAATAGTAAAGTACAAGATTTTATTTAGAAAAAAAAATCCATAAGTGTTACGTGAGAAAATATTATACTATAACGATCCTACGTGAAGTTTATCATATTTAAAAATTTTTTTTAAAAGAATTTTCTTCTATTTGATAAGCATATTTTTTGAATTGAATATTTATGAACTCGTAACACAAATATGCACATACAATATGTATAAAGATATATGAAAAAAATGTTCTTACCCTGATGATAAAATTTTAAATTCATGGATAGGTTTCAAGTTTTAACATGACCATTCAATAACATAATTACTACATATAATCGTATTCACTTTTAGTGAAAATTTTGAACTTTACAAGTGAGTTACTGAGTTACCTTTAAATAATTTTGTTATTTTTTTGCACTTTATATAGTCCAATTAATGTATGACAACCTTTAAAACAAAATTACTGAGTTTAAAATTTTATTTATCTAGCATGTGTATATAGGAAAAATTTTCATTCACCAAAACTAAAAGAGTTTGGCACGTGCAGCACGGGTGCGTAGTGACGGTTGGCCAAATTATGTCTTCTTACAAGGTCACATGTGACATGCTTTTGTCCTAAAACCCTGACGAAAAGAAGAGGCAAAGCTAGGCAAGTAGGCAACCACAACTACACGGTATTTGTGTCCAAAGATTCATCGCATCGTCTTTTGCTTACTTTTGTCTGTTTGTTATAAGAATTCCTTCCTTTGCTTTCTTCCTTCACTCTCTCTCTAAACCCAACAATCAAAGAATCTCCGGAGACTGCAGAGAGGCAGAGAGAGCAGTGACGTGGCAGAGAGACACACAGTCTCCTAGAAATGCGGAGCTTGCCTTTGGGTACTTCAATTACAGTTTCTCCCGCTACTACAACTACAACTGCCTCCTCGAAATCCTGTCTTCCCCCTCTCTCGGTTTCCAAAAAGCAACCACCACCCTTTTTGTGTTCTTCTTCTCCCAGGGTTTCTCATGACCCATCTCTTTCCAAATCAGGTAACAAAGTTAAAATCTTTTCTTTAGTGGGTTTGATTAGTATATTCTTTGATGGACCTAAGTTACTTGATTTGACTTATGTCCTGAAGATTTCTTTCTGTAAGAGTAAAATTGGGTTTCGGTATTTGTCGACGTGTGAATTTAGTTGTGCATGGATTTGTTGGATTTGGGTATGTCATCTTGTTTGCATTGACTTTGCCGATTGCTTAAATATCTTGGTTCTGTTTGGTTCCTGAGACTTTGGGGGGGTGTAATTCTTGTTTGTTTTGATGTGAATTTGAGTTGGTTTAGTGTGCTTTTGGTTGAATTTATGAATGATTTTCTTTTTGTGTGTCGACCATAAAGCACCTTTCTTCTTCCGACACTTGTTGGAAGTGATGGAATGTGGGTTCCTTTCCATAGTTTTGGTATGACATTTTCGATGGGTAGTTCAGGCTGGAGATGCTAGTTTCATTGAATTCATGGCATGGTTGTTTGTCCATTACTTGCTTGGAAGGACCTTGAAAATGAAGTTACAATAATTATAAGCCATATATATCAGCCAAAATGCATTTTTTATTAAAGAAATTAACAAAAAAAAGTTTTGGTTCATTTTTTTGAGCTAAAAAGAGAGAGCGAGGTATCTGTCTCCAATTCCATAAATCCCTCCCCAGATTCAAACTTGTCACCACGTTGTAGTCTTAAGTTCTAAGTTCTAAGTTCTAAGCTTTGAGGTATCCCTTAGAGGACTTTAACTAAACAGGCTTTAGATGGAAGTCAAAACTAGAATTCTATTGAATTAGACTTGAGTATGCATGCAGGCATAGAACATTTCTATTTCAACTGCATGATTGTTGGAAATTTGTGTGTTAATAATTTCTTTGGACATGTTGGTATTTGGGTGTAGGGGTATGCAGAGCTACTCAAGTTGTTGATCTCTTTTCAACTCTGTCTCCTGAGATTGTTGTTCGGGAGGCACGGTTAGAGGACTGTTGGGAAGTGGCTGAAACTCACTGTAGCTCATTCTTCCCTGAATATTCCTTCCCTTTGGATTTTGTATTGCGAGTTGACAGACTGGTGGCAATGCTGTCAGGATTCTCCATTCCACCTGGTTGCAGGAGAACTTGTTTGGTTGCTGTCATTGGTGGTTCAGCTGATGATACATTTATATTTGGAAGTGAAGATTTCAAAATTGGAGGTTTTGATGGGAAATTTAGTCTTAATAGAGGTTATGTGACTGGTATATTAACTGTGGATTCTGTTGCTGATTTTCTTCCTAGAAAAGGACCGCTCCGACAAAGAAGGTGAGTTCAAAATTTCCAGGCTTTTTCAGACTTGCTTTATGTCATTTAAAGATGAAACATGCTACTTAAAAATCACTCTAGAAGAATCTTGTTTTACTAACCAATAACTACCTATGCTGCAAGTTGAATGTGTCAGAAATTTTTGAGTTTTATTGTTGCAAAAATTGCTGCACGTCAAATTTACTGAAGCTTTTCCCTTGATTCTTTAATCTAAATTTGATATGTTACCCCTTCATGTTGTCAGTAATTAACTTACATGCTCTACGTCTTAGGAATCTGTTGATAATCCAATATGTAGTTATGGTTGTCGGTAAATGTTTGTTAATAAGTTGACTTAAACTCATAATTTTTTAATGGTTTTTGCATGTGCATGCTTTACGTCCATCTTTAGCTGGTTCATCTCCAAGTGAAAATGGGTAATGTCTTTTGTATATCATGCGGATATTTTGTGGCATTGCCCTTACAAAGCCATGCGGATATTTTGTGGCATTGCCCTTACAAAGCCATTCTTTCTTCTTCTTTTTTTATTCCTTTAAAAATTCCAATTATGATTAACTAACTTTTATATATATCACATATTACATCCATGGAAGAGATTAATAAACAAACCAACGTAAACTCGGACTAAGGTGGGACTTGAACCTGGGACCTAAATGTTTCAGGGCCACCTCCTTGTCATTGAGACAAGGCCCCATTGGCACAAAGCCATTCTTTTATGAAATTGAAGAGCAGTTTGTGTAGCAGGCTTAGAGTGGTTTAGACTTTTAGCTGATTAGAGTTGAGTACTTGTGATCCCTGTGTGCTAGTTGATTTGGTAATAACTATTCTGAGACTGTATAATTGGCTTTCACGATAAGTAACAGACTGTTTTCATCCCCCTTTGTTTGATAAACTAAACCCTGCGCCTGCCCCTCCATAACAAAACAACAGGAAAGGAAAAAGATGAAAAAGGTTTTCTCTTTTTCTATTCCTTCTTGTTGTTCTGATTTTTCTTTTTTCAATTCATAAGCACCTATCTATTAGCAAAATACTTCAAGTCTTGCATCTTACCTTGTATATCTCAACTCATTCAAGATTTCATAAACAATGAGAGTTTTAAGTGAACCATGATCCTACAGGATGCTGAATATGTAGCAAAGTTTCTACATAAGTTATGCTGTCTTTCTATTCTAGATTATCTCTCATTTGGAAAATATACTGACTATCTCTTGCATATCCTCGAAAATTAACTGTCTTAAAAATATTAGAAATTTTTCTGGAATAAGGCCATACGATGCAATAATTGAAACGACCATGCTGAAATCAATTAGTGGCAGGCAGAGCACATATATGCTACTATTACATATTGGTGCATGTAAATAGAGAAGCTCAGTTAAACCTCTTTCTCATTTAATTTTATTTAGTAAATGATAATTAGTGTTTCTCGCTAGGACAGAAATATACCAGGCAAATGATTGTGGGAAGGCAGAAAGAGGGAGAGTAAGGTTGTGAGGGAAAGCTGGAAAGGGGTGAAACTTTATGATGAGAGAAATAATGATTATAAATAGAGAAGAATGCTGTAAGATGATATTTGCTGTTGGAATCACTTGTGGTAGATTAGATCTGCTGTATGTCCTAAGCATTATGTATCAGTGTTCATAGAACTTTGTTCTTAATGTGAAGTTAACCTTCCAGTCACGGGAAGTATTTTGACTGCAGCAGTTCTCTTGATGTGGCAATTGGTTTATCACTCCTTTCTTATCCTTTTTTTTTGGATACTTTTAAGTTGCATAGTATTCATCTTGTGATTAAATACTCCTATTATACAAATGACACTTGGGCATCTTTATCACAGGACTGGAATTGCATACATATCTAATGTTGCAGTTCGGGAGAGATTTCGTAGGAAGGGAATAGCTAAAAGGCTCATATCCAAGGCAGAAGCTCAAGCGAGGAGCTGGGGCTGCCGCGCCATTGCTTTGCACTGTGATTTGAACAACCCTGGGGCAATAAAACTGTACAAAGGCCAGGGTTTCAGATGCATTAAGGTGCCAGAGGGAGCAAACTGGCCACAGCCCAAGACCTCACCAGATGTGAAGTTCAACTTCATGATGAAGCTTCTAAACACCCCTACCATGGCATAAATTCTTTAATAAACATCAAAAAGATAATTAGAAAACTCATCAAAGATGCAAATATGTAGGATGTTTTAGTTGTATATAATTTAAACTGATGGAATTAACTTCAGATATTTGCACGTACTGTATTTATTGTATCTGTAATGTTAATGTTACAATAAGTTGTCTGTGTGGGCGATACTCTTGCAAAACTCTTGCAAGTTATAAGAAATTATTTCCCTAGCTTGTTCCACACCTTTTTACTTCACTAAGTGTTATTGAGTGTAAAGGCAAGATACTAGATGTTGCTGTTAAGATTGGATATATCTTCAGCCTCATCTCTTTTGTTTGGAACCTGGAAAATTGTGTATACTTGCAGAAGTCCCTGGCTGGTTTTCTAGGCACTTTTTAAGAGAAGTGTACCAAAGACTCCCTCAACCTCAAAACTACCATTATTACGTTAGGCAGGTCAGCTCATCACGAAAGAGACGGCAGCCACTGGAACGCAAACCAAAAGCCGAAAGAGATCGCCGCTCAGCATATTGGGTTTGGACAAATTTGTCTAAAGCAGATGTGTCCAAAGCTGGAAACTCCTTCACAGCGGCAGCTACTTCAAGTCCAAATTTCACAGCATCTTCACAGCTAGGTGCCTACGATGTGTTTATTTTCTGTTCAGTTAAGAAATTACGGTGCTTATGACAAATTTAAGCTAAAGTTGATACTGCTTTCATACCTCAATGTTAAGAGGAAGGACGTGATCATGAAGAGGAAGCCAAAGAAGGAACCACCCTCCAAAGCCAGAAACTCGGACCTGTGTCCAGAAGGAAGTTAGGGAAACCTGTTCTGTAGGAATTAGGATGGTGTGAAATATACAACTGTTGGGGCCACATTTGCTACTCAGTTTACTACCTCATAATTACTTAAACAGAAGCCGACGTATATGCATTTCTAACAGTATATCGAACTGACACCTTCATAGTTAACAGGTGCTTTCTGAAGCTTCGGATCTGAAGCAATAGAGTTCTCCAAGTGCTTCAGCACTGCTTCCCCATAATCTCAGAAAGATCTGCAAGCGTCTAACTCTCAGAAACTTTAAACAAATCATGGAGACATAAAATGATCAGAGCTATGTAAAGCACCATACCCTTCTTTAAGATCAGGATGACTCTGCTTAATCTTTATCTCAGTTCCACAGCAATAGCTGGTTCCTCCAGACCCTCAACCAGATCTGTTAAACTTTGCTTCCATCATCTCTACCAGAAGCCCTGGCTGAAGCAAGTTTATTTAGGAGTTTGACCTGCACTCAGCAGAAGGTCAAAAAGAACCAAATTAGAAAAACAAGTCTATGCGCACTTAAGTAAATGCTTTGGTTGATGCATACAAGCCAACCAAAAGAAGAGGCTTGTCCACACCTTAAATTAAAAGCTTACCATCAAGTATGACCCATCATCAAGCCAGTGATCCTCCTTGAGAGCTCCTTGGCCACTGCTCTCTATGGCCAGATGTGATTCTTCTCCAACAGAGTTCTGTCAGCAGATATATTTGCTTTAGTTTGGAACATTTCAATGGGTAACGAAGAACTGAAAGTTAAACAAGATGATTGGCCATGTTGTTGTAAATAGGTGACAAGGACCTCCAATACTGAACAATGACATGGCAAGATATGTCACATAATGTCCAGGCATTCTATTATTGAGTAGAAAAGATAGCATACTAGAGAGGGGACTTCGAAAAGATGAAAAGTAGATCAAGAATTTTGCCAATGACTAATGCTGAAAAAGGGCAAACTATATTACATGAAGAGTGAAGGTGCCACACTTGTTCATCCCTGTATAAACCATATCAAGCGGTTGATTGTAAGTCTTTAAATGTCAAGGGATCATACAACTAATGCTTAGCACCAACTATTGGGCAAAGAAAAAAAAAGTTTTTTGGATTCTTATTAAGTTGTTAACATCCCATATACTTAATTCAGATCCGAGCTCTTTCTTGCTCACCTTCTAGCACTCTACCTGGTGGAACCATAACTGGTTTAAATAGCAAAACTAAGATAAAAGAAATGAAACTTACCATGCGAATCGCCTCATCGATGACATTCTTATAGCCTCTTGTAAATCTATATGGTGCTTTCCCCCTAAAAGAAATTGCAAGTTATAAGGTATGCTCTAGAAGAACAAAGTAAATACATACATGTCAGTTCAGTTTTTATCATACCAAGTTCCTTTTCAATGAATGAAGTAAGCCCATCTGAAGTCACACTGTCTGTAACAATTAATGGTTGTTCCTGGATGGGGAAGATGGAGAGATTAAATGGAGCAGAAAACTAAAAAAAGAAAGGCTGAAACTTTGGTTTATTTACAAAGTGGGTACTGAAAATGTGGAAGGAAATATCTTACTTCCTCAAGCACAATGGCAGACATTAAAGCAATTAGACATTTCGATTGAACCCGCGAACAGTGGAATCCACAGCAGCAGACCTGAAAGGAAATGCTTATAGCATGAAATGAAAAAGGAAGAAGAAGAAGAAACATTTGAATATATAAAATGAACATATAAGTTAGATAGTGAACCTATTACCTATCAACCTCTGCATCAAAGATGATCCCCAAGTCGGCCTTGTTGTCAAGAACTGCCTGGGTAATAGAGCTTTCATTGCAACTTTATCCTCAGGGTTGGGAATATGATTTGGAAACATACTTGATCCCATAATCACGTATCCTTAAAATTGTCAATATGTAAACCCAAAATTAAAACACAAACGAAAGTTTTCAGGATAAAACACTACCACCTGGCTCCAAGAACTGACAACCAGAAGTAATAGCACCAAGAGGTTCAAGCACCTTTGCCTGGATAAAGCAATTGGAATACATACCTTATGATCAAACTGGGAAAAAAATTGCTGTTGCAATAATATCATATATGCAGACATTTACTCAGGCTGCAAGCGTCTTTTTGGAACCAAATGCTTCAGAAAACAGTGATAGGCAGTTGGTACCATGAAGGTACCTTCGCCTTTTGCTTATCTAAAAGAAATAAAATCTTATACCAAAAATAAAATATTGCAATCTGAGACGTAACATAAATTTATAAATCAAACTTACTGCAAAAAATTCTCCTGCACCATTTCCTGCATCAACAATAATGTGGAATCCCTCCAATGGCTTTTCTAAAAGTTGGAAATACCAAACAACAATTAGCAAGCAACACCAACACACTTTTTAGCAACAGAACTGAACGAAAGATCTTTACCAGTGATAAGTAAAATAAGTGACCTTTTTAAAAGATGATAAGCACTAAAGAATGACATGGAGTTTTGTATATATTGCACCGTGCATGATGAAGAAAGATTGATCTATAAATAAGTTCCCCCTTATTTAAACATTTCAGGAAGCTAGTACCTACATTTCCAGCAGCTTTACGGACTGCCTTCACAAGATCAGATGTATAAACAGCCATGTAGTCAACCTTTTGAACTGATGTTGTAAGGAAATTACTGTATATATCTGCAGCACGCTCCAAGATGTCTTTTATGTCAGTTTTCCCAAGGCCTCCAGCATTTGTGAAGAACCTGAACCCATTCCTGTTATAAGGAAGATGACTAGCTGTTCACAAGATAAAGTTTATCAGGAAAAAATGATCCTCGAAAAATATTCTAATTTAAACAAAAGGAAATCCTGAATTCACAGAATATTTCATCCAAGGAAATGATAATGACCACTGTGCAGCAGGATTTTCATGCATGTGTACTCTTACATATTCAAAGATGCCATCCTCAGAAGAATAGAGCCGTAAACTACCCGTTATCATAATAACCCCATCAACTGGACTTAAAAATGCCTCGTCTTCAGTAAGAGTACTGTTAAATATTGCAGGTGTAGATGCTAAACTACAAATGGAAAATGACTTCAATTAGTATAAATGGTTGCGTACATCAACAAGGAAAACATAAATTCTCAATGGTAATATGCAGTAACACCAATTCTAGACTAGTGAACAGAAAGAGATAAAAGTAAAAGTAAACCTTACATCAATCAACGACACTGCTTTGTATATCCTTAACCATCGAAATCTCCCATTTGTCTGAAAGTTATCTTCAAAAGTTATCTCCAGGAAGGATGAAAATCCTGAAAAGGTAAATACTTATGTTGTAAATTTTCACCTACTACTCCAAATTTAGAGTATCTAATACTTATTTAATTGATTAAAATCGATTAATTTAAAATTATTAAATCGATTCAATTCGATTAAACCGAATGCTCAACCCTAACTATTCCTACTTGTTACAACCCAATTCCAACTCTTTAAACAGCTCATTCGAGAACAACAAAACGAATGCTGAACCATACATCAAGACCACAATGCATAGTTTGATTTACAAATAGAAACAGGACCTGAAAAAGTGTAATTGATATGACAAAGATTTAGATAAAATTCGTCATTTTTTTAGGTTTTTTCATTAAAAATAATAAAATAAAAAACGGTTAAGTTAATTAGAGCTTATTAATCATATACACAATTTTTAACGCTACATGCTTGGGTGCAAGCTCTCTGGGTTGAGGGTATTTGTTTGATCCTATTGGCAACCTGTCGTATCAAATTGTTTTGTTTATCTTTATATGCAGGGAAGGCCATGACAGGGGTCTTATGTCCTGCACGTGTCAAACCGCATCACTACCAGACAAGGGTAGTTTTTGTAACCAAATTTCAGTACGAATCCATTCCTGATGCTTTTCATAAAAAATTTCACATTTTACAGTCATTGAACAATTTTTTGTTTTGCATCATTACTATTGCAATTAATTAGTTTTTTATTCACATATTGTTGATATACTTATTAAATGTCATCGATCTATCGGTTCTAATTTTATTTTTTTTTATTTTTTATCGGTTTACAGTAAAAGAATTTAAGTTCAGATAGGTTTGGCAATCGAAAGGCCAATTTATATAGAGTCAACTCCAGTTTCAGACACATCATTTGGGTGCAAGTCAGCTTTGCCACCTTTCTTCAAAGAATCCAGGTAAGCACAAAGTGTTATGGAGAGTAAAGGCAAGATAATAGATGTTGCTGTTAAGATTGGATATATATATATATATATATATCTTCAGAGTCATCTCTATTGTTTGGAATCTGGGAAATTGTGTATACTTGCAGAAGTCCCTGGCTGGTTTTATAGTCACTTTCCAAAAAGACGTGTATCAAAGACTTCCTCAACCTCAAAACTAACATTATTACATTAGGCACGTCGGTTCATCATGAAAGAGGAGGCAGCCACTGGAACACAAACCAAAAGCTGAAGGAGATCGCCACTGGGTTTATTGGGGTTGGACAAATTTGTCTAATGCAGATGTGTCCAAAGCTGGAAACTCCTTCACAGCAGCAGCTACTTCAAGTCCAAGTTTCACAGCATCTTCACGGCTTGGTGCCTACAATGTGTTTATTTTTTGTTCAGTTAAGAAATTATGGTGCTTATGACAAATTTAAGCTAAAGTTGATTTTGCTTTCATACCTCAATGTTAAGAGGAAGGACGGGATCATGAAGAGAAAGCCTAAGAAGGAACCACCCTCCAAGGCCAGAAACTCGGACCTGTGTTCAGAAGGAAGTTAGGGAAATCTGTTCTGTAGGATGGCGTGAAATATACTACTGTTGGGGCCACATTTGCTACTCAGTTTAAGTAAACTGTCTCATAATTACTTCAACAGAAGCCTACATATATCTATTTCTAACAGTATATTGAACTGACCCCTTCATAATTAACAGGTGCTTTCTGAAGCTTCGGATCTGAAGCAATCGAGTTCTCCAAGTGCTTCAGCACTGCTTCCCCATAATCTCGGAAAGATCTGCAAGCTTCTAACTCTCAGCAACTTTAAACAAATCATGGAGACATAAAATGATCAGAGCTATGTAAAGCACCATACCCTCCTTTAAGATCAGGATGACTCTGATTAATCTTTAGTCTCAGTTCCACAGCAATAGCTGGTTCCTCCAGACCCTCAACCAGATCTGTTAAAACTTTGCTTCCATCATCTCTACCAGAAGCCCTGGCTGAAGCAAGTTTATTTAGGAGTTTGACCTGCACTCAGCAGAAGGTCAAATAAATCCGAATGAGATTAACAAGTCTACATGCATTTAAGTAAATGCTTTGGTTGATAAATACAAGCCAACCAAAACAAGAGGCTTGTCCACACCTTAAATTAAAAGCTTACCATCAAGTATGCCCCATCATCAAGCCAGTGATTCTCCTTGAGAGCTCCATGGCCACTGGTCTCTATAGCCAGATGCGATTCTTCTCCAACAGAGTTCTGTCAGCAGATATTTTTGCTTTAGTTTGAAATATTTCAATGGGTAACGAAGAAATGAAAGTTAAACAAGATGATTGGCCATGTTGTTATAAATAGGTGACAAGGACCTCCAATACTGAACAATGACAAGGTAAGGTATGTCACATAATGTCCAGGCATTCTATTGTTGAGTAGAAAAGATAGCATACTAGAGAAGGGACTTAGAAATGATGAAAAGTAGATCAAGAATTTTGGCAATGACTAATGATGAAAATGGGCAAACTATATTACATGAGGCACTCAGGTGCCACATTTTGTTCATCCCTGTATAAACCATATCAAGCTGTTGATTGTAAGTCTTCCTTCATCTACTCTTTAAATGTCAAGGGATCATACAAATAATGCTTAGCCCTAATTTTTGGGCAAAAAAAATGTTTTTTTATTCGTATTAAGTTTTTAATATCCCATTTAGTTAATTCAGATCCGAGCTCTTTTTTGTTCACCTTCTAGCACTCTACCTGGTGGAACCATAACTGACTCAAATAGTAAAACTAAGATAAAAGAAAATGAAACTTACCAAGCGCATCGCCTCATCGATGACATTCTTATAGCCTCTTTTAAATCTGTGGTGCTTTCCCCCTAAAAGAAATTGCAAGTTATAAGTTTTTTCTAAAAGAAAAAGTAAATACATACATGTCAGTTCAGTTTTTATCATACCAAGTTTCTTTTCAATAAATGAAGTCAGCCCATCTGAAGTCACACTGTCTGTAACAATGGTTGTACCTGGAAGCTGAAGGGAAGATGGAGTGATTAAATGAAACAGAAAACTAAAAAAAGATGAAACTTTGCTTTATTTGTAAATTGGGCATTGAAAATGTGGATTTAGGAAATATCTTACTTCCTCAAGCACAATGGCAGATACTAAAGCAATTAGACGATTTCGATTGAACTCACGGCCACTGGAATCCACAGCAGCAGACCTGTAAGGAAATGCTTATGACATGAAGAAGAAGAAGAAGAAGAGGAAGTAAACATTTGAATATATAAGTTAGATAGTAAACCTATTACCTATCAACATCTGTATCAAAGATGATCCCCAAGTCAGCCTTGTTGTCAAGTACTGCCTGGGTAATAGCTTTCATTGCAACTTTATCCTCAGGGTTGGGAATATGATTTGGAAACATACCTGATCCCATGATCACGTATCATTACAATTGTCAATATGAAAACCCAAAATTAAAACACAAATGAAAGTTTTCAGGATAAACAGTACCATCTGGCTCCAAGAATTGACTACCAGAAGTAATAGCACCAAGAGGTTCAAGCACCTGTGACTGGAAAAAGCAATTCGAATAGATACCTTATGATCAAACTGGGAACAAATTTCCGTTGCAATAATATCATATATGCAGACATTTACTCAGGCAAGTTCCTTTTTGGAACCTAATGCTTCAGACAACAGCGCTAGGCAGTTGGCACCATGAGGCCACCTTTGCCTTTTACTTATCTATAGAGAAATAAAATCTTATACCAAAAATGGAATATTTCAATCTGAGACATAGCATAAATTTCTAAATCAAACTTACTGCAAAAAATCCTCCTGCACCATTTCCTGCATCAACAATAATGTGGAATCCCTCCAATGGCTTTTCTAAAAGTTGGCAATACCAAACAACAATTAGTGACCAACACCAACACACTTTTAGCAGCAGAACTGAAAGAAAGATTTTTTTTTTTTTTTGATAAAGAAAGAAAGATCTTTACAAGTGATAAACGAATGACATGCGATTTTGCATAGGTTGCACCGCACATGATGAAGAAAGATTGATCCATAAGTAAGTTCCTCATTTAAACATTTTAGGAAGCTATTACCTCTATTTCCAGCAGCTTTACGAACTGCCTTCACAAGATCAGATGTATAAACAGCCATATAGTCAACCTTTTGAACTGATGCTGAAGCCTTTTTTCCTGAATACCCTTCAGTTAGGAAATTACTGTATATATCTGCAGCACGCTCCAAGATGTCTTTTATGTCAGCTTTCCCAAGGCCTCCAGCATTTGTAAAGAACTTGAACCCATTCCTGTTATAAGGAAGATGACTAGCTGTTCACAAGAAAAAGTTTTATTAGGAAAAAATGATCTTAGAAAAATATTATAATTTAAACAAAAGGAAATCCTGAATTCACAGAATAGTTCATCCAAGGAAATGATAATGACCACTGTGAAGCAGAATTTTCAAGCATGTGTACTCTTACATATTCAAGGATGCTATCCTCAGAAGAATAGAGCCGTAAACTACCTGTTATCATAATAGCCCCATCAACTGGACATAAAATTGCCTTGTCTTCAGTAAGAGCACTGTTAAACATTGCTGGGGTAGATGCTAAACTACAAATGGAAAATGGCATCAATTAGTATAACTAGTTATGTACATCAACAAGAAAAACATAAGTTCTCAATGGTAATATAAATGCAGTAACACCAATTCTAAACTAGTGAACAGAAAGACAATAAACTAACACTAAAAGTTACATCAATCAACAAAACTGCTTTGTATATATTCAGAAGGGAAACAACTATTTTGGATGTGGTGTGCTCTAAATATACTATAGGGAAAATTGGCACATAACTATCATAGTGACATTAGTAGAGACACTACTCAAGCTACTACAATCTTAAGTAGATCATATCTATGCCACCTGAATCATAGCTACAATTTGACTTGTAGGACCTTGAGCTAGTTTGCCAAGTTAACCAAAGGTAAGACAGATTATTATGTACATCAAACTAAACTCAACTCACACAGCTAGTGTAACAGTTGACTAGAATGACTTTTCCCAGCCTAAAAGTTACTCTTAACCATTTTAAACCGTGGCATAAAGCCTGCTGGTCTCAAACAAAAACCATGAATTTCAATTGTTCAATTCAATGATTTTGTTGAGACCTATAACCAGCTAGACATGTTTGGATTACCATCATATGACAAACCATCCAGTATCCAATTATATAGATCAACATAAAAAATAGAGCATCATCACTCACCCATATTGAACAACATCAAGTCCTGCACCAGAAATCCCTCGAGAAACAGCATCCTGGAAAGCCAATTGCCCAATTCTCAGTAATCAAAAAATTTATTCACAGTAATTTTCAAGCTAATTTGCTCTAGCACTATTCTCAGTAGTTAAAGAAATTTATTCACAGTAATTTTCAAGCAAAATTGCTCTTGCACTAATGATGCCAGTAAGATTAGTCAAAAAGAAAGCATTTATTTCACTTCCTGTTTCTGAATATTTATAAAATCAAACTAAACAGTTTTGCCATAGAAGAAAAAAAAGGAAACTGGCATGGAGAAAAGTAAATGCCATCCCTACCAAAACCAAGATTCTTTTGCTGACAAGCTATACAAAAAATTTGCAAACAACTACAAAAGCCATTTGTAAAAGTTGTGCCAAAGAGTGCAACTGTAAGTAGTGTCATACCTAAATAAGCATGGGTTAGCTGCATGTCTTACAGATGATCATAAAATTAAGAGTAAGAATATCCCAAGGACTTAAATAATACTTTACAAACCAGAACATTACCAAATCTACTAATAGCAGGTGGATGAAATTCATACGGAGTTAGACTCAGAATAACTCAAATATGGGAGATACCTGTAACATTTGTGCAGATATACGAGAATCATGACCGATTGAAACTTTCAATCGTCGAGATGCATCAACCTTTTTCTTATCCAACAACCATGCAGCAAAAGCAGCAGCTATTGCTTCCGTAACTGGCTCAGTGAGGCTTACTGGTTCTCCCTCAACACCAGCCACAGCCACACCTCGAATATCACTGTATGGTCATCAGGGAAATGAATGAATAAGCAATGTTCAATCACCATAGGAAAAAATGACGAAATCAAACAAAATCATTGAAAACCATTTTGGTTCCATTTAAATACTATAAACCTGTCAACCCAGGAAGAAGAACTGCCTAAAAGGTGACTACAGAAGCAAACTAATGGAGATTATATAGATGGTTGTACTAAATTTGAGCCATATTGGATTGACTGCATTCTTTTGGTTTTTAGATTATGGTCATGGCATGTTACTTGTTAACTATGCTTCCACAAAAGCAACATATGGTGAACTGAATATTTACATTTGATTGTAATGATGGATATTTCTTTTAAGTTTCAACAAAACAATCTTCCCACACAGAAAAGCTAGCAGCATAACAAGCAGAGGAATAATCTAACCATAACATGCAGCTGGATTTAATAAATAATACATGACTCTATAAATTGATAAAGTGATGAAAAACCTTTTCTTCTCTCTCATTTTATCCTTATTCACAAGTCCTTCACAATGCTCTGAACACAGTGAACCCAGCTATGAGGAATTCTAAACTATAGAGCAGTGTGATTTGTAAGGTAGACGTACTACACTTTTGAAGTTATCATACATCCTACTACAACGTTGAAATGCAATAACTGCTCTAGTGAGCTGTTAATAGACAGACTACATAACCACTCATTCACTAAGAGCCAAAGCCACAGAAAACTGACTTAAAAATCAATCCTAAACATTGAACAAATAGACTTGTAATACAGTTAACATAGGATGAAACAAGGAGAAGAGAATAATAACTAATAACATATGGAAACTAATAATTGAGGAACAGCTATGCTGAAATCAACTATAAACTTAATGCATAATGCAATCGGATGGACACCTCACCTGCCATTTTGAAGCTTCGGAAAGTCAACTTTGTCCAGAGATGGTACAGCAGTAGCAGATGAAGACGCTGCGGTATAAATTCCAAAATGAAATATAAGAATTCAGAATATGTAATAAAAATTCAAAGTCGTAATAGCATCCTACAAACAGAATCTGCCCTGCCAATCAAAAAGAGATATGGTAAATGTAGAAAAGACAGACAATCCAATGGATGATGGCAACAAAAAGAATATTAGTGCTTTTGGTTCATTTAAAACGCAATTGTTGTATTTGATATCAACCTGGATAGTGAGAGACTAGAACAGACCGTTGCAGTAAAAGGTTCCTTTGCTAACAAAACCACTCTGGTATTTCGATAAGTTGCGCATTTGCATGGAAGAGATGCCAGTCCATGCTAACTTCCCTCCATGGAAAGGAGGCAAGGTGCGCATATAAGGGGCACAACTGTCCCTTTGATATTGGGTCCCGAACTGCCTATTCTGTTGGTAGCACTGTGCTATAAAAACATTTTGAACAACCTTCCCTGACATTGCTGCATAAAATTTGCAATGTTATCAGATTTCATGTGGGTAAACTCTTAATTAATAGGTCAGAGTCATCTACATCATTACTAGTTCTTCAACTCTCATCAGAAACCATAATTTCCTGCAACTGGTTTTAGCATTTACCGGACCTCATTATCTACTACCACTGTTATTCTATACCATCAAATTTGTCATTTCAGTCATCCTTTCTGTTCCCTATTCTTTGTTTTTTAATTCATTAAATACTTCAATTTTCACATTCCATCCCAATAAATGACAAAAAAAAATCAACAAGAGATGTGCCAACCTCCAAGCAAGTATTACAACCATGAGCAAAAACTTCATCCAAAGACAGCAACTTTGAGAAAACCAAGGCGAGACCCACTAAGAACCATAACCAGTCATCACAATTAAACTTATGTAACTCTTAAATAAAGGAGAAGCGGGAGTTCAATCTAAATTCATAACACTTATCAACAACAAATCCAAATTAAACAAAGTTCAATATTTTAGTCCAACCCAACTTCAGAAACAAAGTAAACATCAATTGAATGACTAAACAAATGTAAGAAATAATTAATAAACTCAAAAGGGTGCATCACTATTCACTCATATAACAAGATGGCCTCAAATTCCCATAATCATAGGAAATGGAATTGACAAAAGCAAAAAAGAATCTATTTTTTCTTTTGGGTGTGTACAAATAAGAAGAAACTGAATGAAAGTTGAATCTTTTTTACCTGCCATTTGAAGAGGTGGGAGATTTGATCAGAGATAGAAGAAACAAATAGGGCTGAGAAAAAGAGGAGGTGATTTGGAGAGAATGAAAGAAACTAAGAATGGAAAGCTGTGGAAGAAAGAGTTATGTAAGTGAAGAAATCCACATGCTCAGGCTCAACTGCTGCTGGATTTTAGATTCGTACAGGTGTGGACAATTTAGCCACGGTGGATATTTTAGCCATAGCCAATTAAGCTCGATGAATACATTTATTTGGCTTTAACTGTTATTATTTCGGATTGGTATCATTTTAAATTAATTTTTTTTAAAATTATTTAAATCAACTCGAGTTTAAATAAATAATTTATTAATTTACATTGTAATAATTATTGTTATTTATATCAAAATTTAAGTTTTCAGTTCAAATCAATTCAATTTGCATCAATTTAAATTTGATTCATTTCAAATTACTTAAATTAAGTAATTAATTTTTATAAATGTAGTCAAATTAAACCAATTTCTATTTTATCTTATCTCTTTTCTCATGACATGTTATTATTATTATTATTATTATTATTATTATTATTATTATTATTATTGTTTAATACAAATTGATAAAAAAAATTGAAAATCAATTGATTTTTGAAAATGTTCGAGATAGCTAAATTTAAAAATATATTTTAAATAATTCAAAATAAAAATATGATTTTCGACAATGAACTTATTTTAGAAAATAATTGTTTTATAACATTCAAGTAATAAAATTTTTCTTTGGGTTTTTTAATGTAATTTTTAACTCCTATTTCAACTTTACAAGGCTCAAGTACTACTTACAATTTGTCGAATCTAAATAATATGATTTTTAAAAAATTAAATTTAAATTATTAATAATAATTAATATAAAATTTTATATAAATTTAACAATCATATTTACATTTGATGTAAAATATTAATAATTTTTTTATTTTTTTTCAGATTGAGAAAATTTTACTATTAAAAAGTACTTGTCAAATGTCAAATACAAAGAAAATGTAAGAGAATAATAGATAATAAGTTTTAAAAATGCTTTCTTTGTTGTAAAATATTATATTATAAAAATAAAATTAATATTTTCCTTAAGTAAAGTGAATAAGGTAATACTACTTACCCTATTATTCTATTCACACCTTCTATAAAAATATCTATAAATATCTTTTGTTCCACCGAATTTCCAAATCAATTCTAACATTCACAAATTTTGTCTTTTTTTCTTCTTTTGTCTTCTCATGCAACCTTTTAACAACTGCGCCTGCTATTTCCCATTCTTTTGGATAATTGAATTACTTGATGAAAAATGTAAGAAATTACAAATTACAAAATTGGTATAATATCTAAAAAAATTTTAAATTATTTAAAGAATTTTAAATAATTATTTATTTATTATATTCAATTAAATCTTTGTATTTTTATTTTAGATAAAATAGGTTTTTATGATTAACTATTGATTAATTTTTTTAATCAAAATATCATTTGTCATTTATGTCATGTGGTATTGACGTGTTCATATTATCATATCATAATGTATAGTAATGTGGTTAGGGGTGGACCCTAGAATTTTTTCTTGTGGTGTCATAATTAAAATAATTAATTAGTTCATTAATATCATTAACTATATACAAGTAATATAATTAGTAAGGATTTTTGATACTTCACTTGTTTCAAGGTTTGTATGCCTTGGAATGTGGCATGGTAACATGATCATGACATCAACATCATGTCAATGTAGATATAAAAAAATAAAAATTTATTTTATTTTTAAAAATAATTTAGGAATTTTTTAAAACATTATACCTTAAAATAATATTAAAAATTAAAAAAATAAATATAACATAAATGAGTTTATCAAATATTCCTATCAAACTCCAATTAAATATTTTAGCAAAAAAAAACCCTAATTAATTATGGTGGGCACTCAGTACCAGAAGCAAATTCGTGCTCTGCAAACGGACAATGGTACTAAGTATGATGAATCCCTTGGTGAATTTCTAAGCCATTCATTAGTGTCTAATCATATTATTTAAGTGTGTAAGAGAAATCTTGAATTCATTAATATAATTATTATTTGAAAGCAAGTCAAGATGCTTCTCAATTACAAGATGAGTTAATAAGTTAAAGAAGTAAAGAAAAAAAGACTTAGTAAAAACATTATATTGTTAACAAGTTAACATGGAAACTCAATCGATTAACGTAACACTAGGTGTTACATCAAAGTGAGAATGAAAAGCCTTAATCAGTTAGCTTGAAGCTTAACTGATTAAGAGGGTATTGAGTAAAAAATAGAAGCTTATTAACTAGTTAACCAAAAGGGATAATTGGTTAAAGCTCAAACTTGAAGTACTAAGAAGTGTCAAAATTCAAATTCAAAGTGTTGATGGTCGTTAAGGGGCGCCAAACCAAGAGATTCAAAGTTGAAAGATTTCTTAATCGGTTGAAGCCCATTTTTATCAATTGAGGATTGAAGAGAGAGAAACTTCGATCAATTAAAGGGAAGATTAATCAATTAGAAGAAAGCTGGCAGAAATAGCTACTTGAAGAAGTTTGAAAATAAAAAGTTTTTAATCAATTAAAGGCACCTTCAACTAGTTAACGTAGAGAAGCAGACTATAAGTTAGAAAGGGTTTAATTGGTTAAAGCCATCTTTATTGAGTTAAGGGGCACTACCAACACATTTGAATTTAATCGTTAGAAGATAACATAACGGCTAGTAACGGTTAAAAACTATCTCTAACAATTATAAATTGTCCACCAAGTGTTTAAAGGGTTTCAAAAGGTCATAAATGATGGGAGAACCATCCCACAGCAAGATTAGAGCTTAGAAGTGTTAGAAAATTCTTTTCTCAAGTCTGCTTCACTCCTACCTTGGTAAAAATATTTTGAGCTTAACTTTGTACATCTTAGATCAGTTAGGTCATCTTTTCTTTATTTCTTTTTCATTTAGAGTGTACGAGATATTCTAAGAAGTAGACTAAGAGCCTGTTTGGCTTGACTTTTTCCTAACTTAAAAGCTATTATGAAGCTCTTATGAAAAATAATAGCTTTTAAAATTAAGCTAAAGTTGTTTGATAATTTTTTTTTTATAAGTTCTTTTTTATAAGTTATAATTTTTGTTAAAATTATCATAGAATGTATTTTTTTTAAGAGGGTAATATTGTAATTATTTTTAACAAATGATGATATTTTTGGAACAAAAATAATTTTTTTTTGTATTTTTAAAAGAAGAGAAGAAAAAGCTCTTCCTTGGAGCTTTTTTTTAAGCTCTTTTTTTTTTAAATTTTATTCTTAAAAAAAAAAACTACTTTTTTTTAAGAGATTCTCAAAAGATCATGTTTGGCCTGATTTTTACTTTTAATAGGTAGATAAGCTGAAAAAAAAAATTAGGCCAAACATGCACTAAGCTTAGGGATCATTGTAAGGGTTTAGAGTTTGAGTTAGAAGCTCACCTTTTAAAAGCTTGGTGAAAGTTATTAATGTTGGTGTTTATGGGGGCTTTTGATATGGTATTCAAGAATAGGCAAAATTGGTTTCAAGACGAGCCTTTCAAAAAGACAGACATCTTTAAGACTTATTTCGCCCCCACCACTCGGTATGTAAAGGGGAATAACGTGAATAGTCTCAAGGATATAATGAAGCCAACGTCTAACTTTCGTATTGCACTTACGAAGAAGACCGCTAGATACATCTAAGGGTTTGCAAAGTTGCTTGGCCTTGAAACCAACTTTCTGCAGCAAGTAGATGATAAGGAATTCAGAATATCTTGAAGATGGTGGGAACTCTAGTGTTTATGTTTATAATAAAACATAACACTTTCTTGCTCTTGCTACCTACACTTTTAGTATCTTTGGTGTTTTTTGATGTTGTTCTAGTATATCTAAAATGGTTGGCACCAAGCCCTTTATGTAGGCTTCCAAGTGTCTCTTCTTTAAGGACACAACCTCTTCATAAAGACACCTCTTTGTCTAGAAATTATCTTTATGATTTTTGCCAACACAACTTTTAGATATAGTTATTGTTTCAATAGTCATCTTATGAATAGACAACTATTCATCCCACAAGTTATAGCCTTTGAGTTATATCTTGAAATAATAACTATTCACTTTAACTTTTAAGCAATTGTGTCTTTTCAATTATGTCTCTTAACTTTTGGATATGAACTTCCAAGAGACATAACCATTCACATGAAAACATGTCTACATCTAATAGACACATTATGTCACTTTTCGTAACATAACTTTTGAACTGATGATAGGTCTTCCATCATGTGAAATATCCTTTAATTTTGAAAATACACCAATAGTTAATTCCATTAGTTTTAGTGAAGTTGGATTAAAAATCCTTCATTGGAAAAATCAAGATAATGGACGTAGGTCAAGTGGATCGAACCATTATAAATATTGTATTTTGTTCACTTCTTTTAACCTTATATTTACTTGGTGCCTTTTAACCTTTACAAGTTTTAAACCTTCCACCCTAATCTTCCAAACGAATTTTAAATTTCAAGAGCTACCATTAAAAAATATATCTAAGTGTTATTTACCCCTCTTAGCACTCCTTTTGGAACCAATAAGTGATATTAAAGCCTAACTCTTGATTTTAAAGACTGAACATCCTAAGAAGAAGATCCAATGATTGCCCAAAATTCTAATATGGCTAAAGGTCAATCCATGATAGAATAAATTACCAATATTGGAGCACTAAGATATCAATTTATATTAGAGCTGTTGACTATAAGATATGTTATTACCAAAGGCTCTTTCATTTTTGGGAAATCAAATCTAATTATGGGTGAGAGAACTCCCCAAAATAGAAATGAGTGGACAGAAGCTAAAATGAGAAAAGTTCAAGTAAACTTTAAAGCCATCAAAACTCTCCATTGTGCATTGAGTCTTATAAAATTCAACAAAATTTTTGCAAAAACATCAATTTACAGGTAGAGATTATAAAGGGAATCCTTGAAACCTTTTGTGTTTGTTCTGGTGAAAAAATTTGCTTTGAAAAATCCTTTTTTTTTTGTTGTTCCAGAAATATTCCTAAAAATCTTATCGATAATTTGATCTCAAGTTCTAGTTTCTGGTACTTAGAAGCTATGGGGAAGTATTTGGGTGTTTTTTTTTTTTACATGGCAATAATAGAACTCACCTATTTCAGTACCTTGAGGAAAAAGTTCGCAACAAGCTCAGCTCATGGAAAGCTACGTCACTTTCCTTTACGGGCAAGCTTACCTTAATCAAGTCAGTAATTACTACCATTCCATACTATGCAATACAAACTTTGGCTATCCCGATGGAGGTTTACAAAGGAATTGATCAACTATGCCATAATTTTTTGTGGGGTGGAGATTCGAATAATAGTAAAGTCCATCTCATGAGTGGGAAAAATGCTTGCAAACCCAAGAAAGAGGGTGGTTTAAGGGTGAAGAAATGTTTTAGAACCATGAATGAGGCGTTTTTAATGAAGTAGTGTTGGTATTTGGTGACAAAATTGGATGCTCTGTGGGTTAAGATTTTACATGCAAATTATAATATAAAGAAGCTTATATCAAATCATATTCATAAAATAGGCGCTTCATCCTTTTAACTTGCTATAAGTCATGTTTAGAAAACATTTAAGCAACATGTAATGTAGGCTATTAGCAACGGACAAGTTGCAAAGTTCTAGAATGATATCTCTATTGGGAGAAGTTGCAGTTGATATGGACCCAAATTTTGATGAAGATAGTCGTGTCAGTGACTTCGTACTATCAAGTAGGGAATGGGATATTTCAAGGTTATCAAATTTGTTACCTATAAATGAGTTGAGTTTACTTTCAAACTCTCCCTTTACTATTTCGATGGACATATCAGACCAACCTTGCTGGTGGATAACGTCATCAGGCCATGTTACTATCAAATCCATTTATGACATGTTGAAAGGCTCATTGATGCTACAAATGGATGATAGTAGCAGGTTATGGCAACTAGCTTGGAAATGGAAAGGGCTGCATAGAATTGGTTTATTTTTGTTGATGTGTCTACAACAAAGACTGCTAACAAATAAGAAGTGGGTTAGGCGTCATTTGTCAAATGACTCAGCTTGTCCACAATGCAGCATAGAAGAGGAATCTACCTCGCATGTTTTAAGAAATTGCCTTGTAGCGAAAGTGATTTGGACCAGGTTACTTCCAAATGGTAATACTGGGTGGTTTAATATTTCTTCCATAATTGAATGGTTTTTACATAATTTGAATAGGTGCAATTGGCCAGTAGATGGAATATCGTAGGGTGTAAACTTTGGACCATATATTGGTTCTGTGAAACCTCGACTTCATAGACGTGCAGCGGAGGTAGACACGATGACATGGATTAAGGGTAGTTTCGTCATTTTCTGGGTGAGCTTCTAGAAGTGGGTTATTCTAACATTATTAAGGTCTAAATAGGCCTAATAAATAAATCAATGATGTATATAATAATGAAATAAGTGAAAAAAAATATAAATAACGATAATTTCCACTGTAGGGGTAAAATGGTCATTTTGGGTCTCAGGTCTAAAATTTTAAGTTTTCATGAACTCGAGTACCTCTAATCTATTATGGACCTTTTCTTAGTGTCAAAAGAGTAAAAAGTTTGAACCAAGTGGAAGAAGAAGGCAAAGTCAACTATTGAATGTCATTTTTGTAAATAAAAGGAGCTTTAGTCAATTATAGGATAAATATAAAAAACTTCTAGCACCTTCTTCTTTTTCTTCCCATCTCTTCTCTCCATTTCACATTCTTTATCTTCCATGGAAGCTTCCTTAAAAAAAAAAAAAAACCTCCATGACTTTCTCAAACTAAACCCCAATTTTCATGCTTTTGTGTATCTTTTCACAAAGTCCTTTGTGCTCTTTTACTCTTCCACCTTAAAACTCTCAAAAGTCTTAACTTAACACTTTCTTTCACTAGCTAGGTGTTTTAGAGAGAGAATGAGAGACTTTCTATAATAGCTTGAGAAATTTTGAAAAGGAATTCAATTACAAATCTACCAAGGTGAGTAATGAAATTGAGTTGATTTTTGAGTTGTTGAGAATGGCTAGTGGCTAGATTTGTGAGTGTTTTGTAGTTGAGGGTGTTTATTCATCTTTAGTGTGACTATAATAGTGAAAATAAATATCCACTTAATGGTAATTAGAAGCTAGCTAGGAATAACTAGTAAAACATGATTTAGGAGATAACCTTCAAAATTTATAGTTATGTGAATTGAGTTGATTGTGATGCTATTGTGTGTGATAGGTTCCAACAAGGCCTCACACCTCCACACAGAGCATTAGTCAAAGTTGGAGTCGACCCATAAGCATTAACAAAAACATGTGAGTGAACTTGCATTAAAAATGTTTTGGAATAAATGATTATGTGCTTGATTGAACCACTTGAAATATTTTATTGGTTTTTCTTTAAAATTGCATGGGAACAAGCCCTTGATGAAATGATGTGTGTTGTGAATGTGTAATATGATGAATCTTTATGCTCCTAGATTATGTGGATATATATATATATATATATATATATATGTTGTGTATGGATAGTTAATATTGTGTAATAATTATAATCGCTCATGTCCAGTGTGGGAGTGCACGTGCCGGTGATGACGGGGTGTGAGAGTGTGAATGATGATATTACTTGTGCGCGATGTGGGGGTGCACATGATGACTCCGGCTATGTGCTGTGTGGGAGTGCACATGAGCTGGGTGAGACAGTGGTGGTATATGTGTTTATATATGTACATATATATTTGCTATATAGAGAGGTTTGGAATTAATATGTATTTGCATTGAATATTGAATGTTGAAATTGTTAAATGCTTCTAAATTGAATTGCATTGTAGCAAAACTGGATTTTTATTGTGACAAAAATTCTTTTAACTTAATTGCCCTGTTTCTCGTTGCAGCGAAATTCATTCTCGTTGCAACGAGAAACTCTCGGGTGTTGAAAAATTTCATGGCTCGAGTTTTCACTGCAGCGAAAATACATTCTCGCTGTAGCGAGAAACTCTCGGGTGGTTAGGTAAAAATGCTGCCTAAATTTTAGCTGCAACGAAAATGTATTCTCGCTACAACGAGAAACTCTAGGGTTGTTGGTTCAAAATTTTACCCTGAAGTTCGTTATAGTGGAAAGGCATTCTCGCTGCAACTACATTGCAGTGAGAATGCCTTTTCGTTACAACGAGATTCGTTCTACTATGCTTGTTGTGCTTGAACTTTATTGTACTTTTACTCTTTAACTTCTTTATTAATCATTAATTTTTCAATACTAAGGCACTAAATAATCAAGAGTTGAATTAAGGGGTTTTAACAAGAAATTGAGCTAAATTGCAGTGTTTTGAACATAAGAGCATCATGTTTTCTAAAACTTCTCGTATTAATGCTTGTTCCCTTCTTATATTCACTTACTGAGTTTATACTCATTCTTTTAAACTTTATGTTTTCAAACTCAGAGGCAGTTGGGACCTAGACTGAGGCATTCGCGTGCATTCACTCTTTGGTAGGTATTTTGGCATTAAGTAGTCGTACCCTCACCCAAGGTCACTCCGTTGGTCTTTAGGAGTCTTTTGCATGTGCATATGTACATTAGATGTGAAATGCTAAGATTATTTTGCAAATGATATATGTATATTTTGATGGATGATTCCATTATGAGATGGTAATGAATGACAATTCTTTGGATAATACAAATATAAATATTTGGTCACTCTGTTATATTATCAAAATTCGTATGGTTGAGAATTGTGGTTTAGAAATGGTGATGCATGATTGATGAAATAATGAACTCGATTATATATAAAGGCTTGTTTGGGCTTAGTGGGCTATGCTTATTGGGCCCATGCACTGGTCATGGCTCGAGTTTTAAGTTGTGACAGGTTCTTATGGAAATGGAGAACTATGTTTCTGTTCTAAGGCAAAAGAATACCAATAGAAAGTCGTTTGACCTTGATTAAGAGTTTTTCATTAGCAACTCATAATTCTTATCTGGTGGCAACATATTATATTAATTCTTCCAACCCCAGATGTGAGAAAATAGTGGTAGGATGGTTGGCTCCATAAGTAGGGTGGTGTGTTCTTAATACAGATGGGGCACATAGAGGAAATATGGATTAAATAGCTGCAAAAGGAAGCATAAGAAGTTCAACAAGGGAATGGCTAGAAGGTTTTGCAATGAAACTGGATAGACGAAATGCATACCACGCGGAATTGTGGGGCGTCTATAGAGGATTAAGGCTAGCATGGGAATTGGGTTTCCACAAGATTGATCCACAAATTGATGACTTGTTAATGGTTAATGTCATTTCTTCACAACAGACAAATCCATATGTCAACTCGGACCTAATAACCTCCATCAAGATGCTTCTTCACAGACAATGAGATGTCCATCTAAGACATAAATATAGGGAAAGGATTGTCTTAATCGATTTTATGACAAATATGAGATTTTCTTTAAAAGAATCTCATTTGTTTTATAATGAAGCTTGTATGACATGTTAAAGGTTTGTCTCCCCATATTGATTTCAATATAAATAAATTCCTTCCCAAAAAAAACTAAATTTACTATAATAAGAAAAAAAATTAATTAGAACAAAGGACAAATGAGTAAAATCAAATATAAAAGACCAAAACAAAAGGGTAACCTTTAAATATCGTTAAACCGGTGATAGTCGGTCTAAACGAAGCCACGATAAAAACTCATCCCACGCTTTAAATTTTTTATTTTCTAGGGTTAGCGGATTTTGGGAATTAGGATTTTCTTTTCTCTGAAATTTTCCAAGGACCAGAAAAATTCGAAGATGATCGAGGTGGTGTTGAACGACCGGCTGGGGAAGAAGGTGCGCGTGAAGTGCAACGACGACGACACGATCGGAGACCTGAAGAAGCTGGTGGCGGCCCAGACGGGTACCCGATCCGACAAGATCCGGATTCAGAAGTGGTATACGGTTTATAAGGATCATATTACCCTTAAAGATTACGAGATCCACGACGGCATGGGCCTCGAACTTTACTATAATTAGGAAAAAGGGTTGATAGGTATTTTTATTTTTATTTATGTAATTTTGCGTGGTTGCTGTGTGAAGAAGCTTTAACTTTATGTGTGGATGTTATATAATTGTGGATGATGGTATTTACTATTTTCTAGTACTTTTTAAGAAATTTTAAGGGAAGAATTGTTAAATTTGTGGTTCAAATTAGTATATTAGAAAGTTTTTTATTTTAGTTAATAATTTTTTAGATATGGTGGATTGGTTGATTTGAGGCACTTGCTTTTGCATGTTTAAGCAATTTAGTATTGTTTTTATTGCTCAAAACTCCAATTTACATGTGAAATTCAGTTGAACAAATTAATTCTGTGTGAATGCTTATAGCTAGTGGGTAGAATCAATTTGGGGTTTTGTGTAAAAGTCCAAAGCTCTAGTAGCTTGACTTGGACTTGATTTGGCACTGCTTTTATAGCTGAAAATTGGGGTAAAAGAAGTATGATTTGGATCAATGGCGAAAGCAGGTAGAGTAGAATTGTATTATCTTGTTTCGTATTCCTTTTGTGGTCAAATTTAATGTTTGTGATCAAATATAGTTTCAATTGCATTACTAGCTGAGACTTTAAGTTAATAACTTTTATGGTCAAAACTTGCAACATATGAGTTTGTAAAATCTCGAGTGGTTGATGCAAAGCTGTGAATTCATGCCAGTGTTAGATTAACAGCCTTTTCCTTCGTCTGAGTGGTTCTTTTCACGGTCCTATCAAGTTCTCCATGCAATTTAGAGCCCCATAGATATCAAGGTTTGATGACTTGATAGGGTTCCAAGAGAGGGCAGCTCTGCATCTCGATCTAACTGGTTTTGGTTTGTTAATATTTGAAATTGGAACTTGCTGAAGCTCATTGCTATATATGAAGGCAAAAGTAGTAATTTCCACTGGGGACTTTCTCTTTTCCGCCAGAGTTTTTTAATATCAATGTTCCTGCTACACCAGATTGCCCATGCTAGTGGGAAAATTCCATTCACCATCTCCTGCCTCATCTGTACATGGTACAACCCCATGGGCCAATCCAGTATATGTTCAAGGCCTGAAGATAATCTGGAAACTTTCCATTCTTCAGGTCTCTTTTGCCCATAAACAATCTCTTAAAATCTTAGGCTTGAGACTTCCATGATTGGTGGTTTCGAATCTCTTCTTTCCTTCAAATTTTTGTCACATGTAAGAGTAAAATCCGCGTATTCTTCAAGCCATACACACAACTCCATAATTATATGTGAGAATATAAGGATCAGCATTGTTATGAAAAATCGTAAGCAAGTAGTCCTAATCAACTTCTGGCCTTCAAATGTCTTCTCGACAACACGGTCTAGTCAAAGTTGTCGTGTTGTTTGTTTGGCGTATTTGTTCTTTTTGGGTAAAGAGTACACCGTTGCTATCTGAGATATCATTTTTTTTCTTACTCTTTGTTATGCTTTGAGCATTCATAGAGGCAATAGATGATCCTAGGTATAACTACATCTAAAAATGATAAAAGTTACTGTGTAAATGCTAAACAAGCCTGCTCACGTTTGAGCTCGCTTCTAAAAAAAAAAAAAACTCAAACGAGTTAAATATTTCAAAGTTGTTCACAAAATGCTCTATTCGTTTACAACCCTAGAGCTGAAGCCTTGCAATCGATCTTTGAATGGCTACTTGTTGTTGGGCACTTTGTGGTAAAAACTAGTGATACCTGCTTCACTTCTCATTCTCAAACCATTTTTATTATTATTTTTTCTACTTCCATTGTTGAGCCCTCTTAACTCAGAGCTGCAAATGCGTTCGGTGCAGGTTTGGCTAAGCCCATGATTATGGTTATTAGGGTTGTAATCTTAATCAGTGACCCAAGTCTAGAGGGGTTTTCAAACTCCAAAGAGTGATTTTGGGCTTGATGACATAAACTAGTAGGGCTGTACCCAACGATTTGGCACTTGAGAAAGGAGGTGTAAAGTTGAGTTCCTTGACATGTACAGCTTCTAATTGCTTCAAAAATTGAAGTTAGATTCTTAAGCCGAATATCCTTCACTTTTGCCTAAATGATCAGCTGGTTAATAGACAATATGGCTTATACTAAAGTTTTTTTTTCTTTTAAAAAAGGAGATTCACCAATAAATCTTAGGAGAATACTAAATGGTTCGAAATTACGATAACAGAAATAATGATATATAAAGGTAAATAATGTTAATTTTAAAAATAAAGCATAATACTCAAATAAGTTTCTAAATTATTCAAGAAAATTTAAATAAATTTTTATTCTTTTATTGTATTCAATCAAACTCTTATACTTTTATTTTAAATCAAATAAACCTTTATAACTAATGATTGATTAATTGTAATTAATCAAAATATCACTTGTCATTTTATATTCACATGACATTAACATAACGTTGATCTAGAGAGTAAAAAATATCACGTGATCAATTATTATATCAAATTAACACATTATGTCATCATCATTATGATATGTCTACATGTCACATCATCATAAATTATAATATGTTAACATATGACATCAACATCATGCGGTATAAAATGACAAATAACATTTTAATTGAACCAATCATTAGTCATAAAGATCTATTTGATTCGAAATAAAAATATAAAAACTTATTTGATTCAAAAAAAATATATAAAAACTTAATTAAACGTAACAAAAATATAAAAAAATATTTTAATTTTTTTAAATAGTTTAATTTTTTTTTTAAATATTATACCTAAAAATAATTATTACTATTCTCGATCATTTACCATTTTCCTTTTAACTATTGTTTTCATGTTTTGTCCTTGACAAAAACCAAAACTCATTAAACAGAAATCAAATTAAGACAATTAATTGGTCCAAATCTTGACGGTGTGATTGTGTTTTCGCATGCCACATTGCTTAATTGCGTATGCATAGGAAACTTAAAAGCAAGTAGGAGATTTTTCAAATCCCATGTTGGAAGTAGTATAATTTTCCTGGGGGTTGACTCCTGGACATGCATATATAAAAATCAATGGGAGTTCTTGGATCCTGCTCACTGATACCAAACATTAAACAACGTGTTGCCAATTTCATGCTATAGAAATCCACAATGAGTTACCACATTCAACGCTTTCTCTAACCTAATAATTACCATTTATAAAGTGTTGACAATTGTTTCTTTCTTTTCTCCTTTCTTCAAAAAAGCTAACCCTATCTTTTTCTTCTAGAAAATGAAAATTTATAATTAAAATACCAAATTAGTTCATACAGTAGATTTAATCTCTTTATAATAATTTGTCAAAATTAAGTAATGATGCAATACAAATGTGGTACCAATAATGAATTCAAGATTTTGTACAAAAAGTGATTAGAGAGTAATCATATAAGATTATAGATCGAATCAATAATTTCATTCGGAGTAAAAATTAAAAAACTAAAAAATGAGAGCCGCCTCTCCTCGTCATCATTTTCAATCTACTCCTGTGTGGTACTACTCTATTGCTGACGCGATCTTTTTATTTTTTTTCTAAATTTTTATTTTGAATTCAACTTTCGGTGGAGACATGGATGGTTCTCTGTCAAATTGTTCTCTATGTTTTGTTTGAAAAGATAAAAATGAGAACAAATTTAGTTTTCTGTGTGCCCATCTTGATCCAAGAGTTGCAAACTTTCAATGTCAAAGCATGCCAACCAATTTACTTGTCTAATCTTCTAGTAATGTTTTGGTGTCCTATAGAGCACATGTGACATGTCTTAAGTGTGTGTGTGTATATAAATAGTAAATTAGGTACATTCTACTGATTTAGGTAAAACCATAATGATAAAAAATTTTACCTTTAATTTAACTAAAAAATACTAATTAAATGAACCGAATCAAGACATAAAATACCTTCAAAATCAATATTTTGTTTCACAAAATGATTATTCTATTTTTTATTATATAAGAAAAATGATCAAGGTAATAAGAATTCTTACCCGGCTATTCAAACTCATTATATGGGAATTGATTTAATTTTATGTTGATTTATTGATTTATTTTATTATTAGATTGTAATTATGATTTTTATTGATACAAAGAGAAAATTGTAGATATTATTAGGCAATATCTCAACCACCATATACAAAGACACCCATGGTTTTTAGCCCTAAAAATCAAAACTTCATTATTCAATAGACAACCTCATATAATCAACAAATGTTCCATTAAACTATCTTTAAAAATATCTAAGTCAAAAATAAGTATTTACAATAATTAAAAAGAGTTATATACAATGACAGAATCAAAGTGATGACGATCATCATCGTTTAATTTTTTAGTTTTTTTTTTTTATTTTTTTATTATAATATATGTAAAATTTAAAATATATAAATTTATAATCTTATATGATTACTCTTTAATCGCTTTTCATATAAAATTCTTAATTCGACAATTATAAATATAAGTTAACGAATGGGAAATTAAAGAGAAAAAAACACGATAATATCAGGAGAAGTTCAATTTTTTTTTTTTACAAGAGAGATTGAATATTGGTCAAATTAAAATTATTTTTGTGATGTGAGGAGTGTGTCACTTTGAACATAAAGAGTGGGGCCAGCATTCCTTGAGTCACGAATCTTTGTCTGCCTTGTGCAATTCCAAGTGAAGCCAGTTCAATGCCTTGCCTGTTTGACCCTCCACTCTTAACCCCAGCTGGTTAACCCCAATTTGGCTTTTTATTAAACCAGATTCAAATCCCAAAGGGATGTGTTGTTCATGGTGTTGTCTACCACAAGAGTCAAACTTTCATGGTTGGAAATTTTGTTGAAACCTTTTCTTCAATTAAAAATATCCCCCAACACTAATTTGGTTGGTTGTGCACTTGTGCATGGATTTCACCACATTGTTTATGATTTTTTTAATTTTTTTTTAAAAAATGACACAACATAACAGCACTATCTCGATATTTTGAATTAAGACGAAAGACCAAGTTATATCAATGTAAAAATTATTAATTATTACATAATTTTGTACCTTGATCCAAACCTAGTTACAACAAATGGTTGCCAAAACCACAATTGAGTTAAAAGAAACCATACACTTTGAAGCAAAAATAATGTAAGTTACAAATTTACAGTGACGAAGTCAAAGTCGAGATGAAAGTGTAATTGTCATCTTTTAATTTTTATTTTTTTCTTATTATATATATAATTTAAAATATATAAATTTATAATCTTGTTTGATTACTTTTAACTATTTATCAAGTAAAATTTTCAATCTATCACTGTTAATTTAACATTTATTTTATACCTTTTCAAGTGAAAAGTAATCTCATCAAGTGCATGTGAAAGAGAGAGAGAGAGAGAGAGTGCATGGCTTGTGGGGTAGTTGACTTTGGTTAAACTGTGTTTTTAATTACGAGAGATGTATGTGCTTGTCTTTGCACATCCGATGCCTTGAGACCCGGCTTGCCTCGTCCATCCATCCCTCCCTCCCTCCCTGTTCTGTCATCATCTCAATACAAATGGTTGTATGTTAGGTACATATATATTTTTAATAATAATATTTTTTATATACATGGTTTAATAATAAGAGAGAAAGAGAAATAAGTGAAAAAAAAATTTCATAAAGTCTAATAATAATTGATATTCATAAAGAATCATAAAAATGAAGTGCCCAAACTTTCCAATAAGCTAATTGACTAATATCTATTATCAATTTATTAAAGTCTGGTCCCAAAAGTAGTGATTTTTTCTCCTTTATATTTTTTTTAATTGGGTTTTTTGTAATAAAATATCGGGCTCAATTGTGTTTAAAAAAATTTCATATATGCAATCTTCGAGTCTTAATTTTTTAAAAAAATTTATGAAGAGTCTTATATAAGGTTTTTTTTTTTTTCTCTGTCATTGATTACAGACACGTGTATACAACAGAAATTCCGCAGTCTTCATGCTTCATTACACAACATGATCAAATTTCAAAGCCACCCCCACCTTCCCCTGTAGTTTGGTCAACATAGGATCCAAGTTTTACTGTCTAAAATATTGACATGTCTTAACCCTCAGAACCTCATAGCCTTCAACCCAAGACAAGTCCCTTTCCTATTGAATCTCCCACCAGATCAAGGATGGCAACTTAAAATATAAATGATTTAAGGGATTTGAAAATTGCTCATTCAATTTAGTCCATGCACTAAGTATTTTCTCTGTGCTTCCCCAAGCAGCATGGTTCCCACTAAGTGTGAAACAGATAACCAGTTTCTAAGCAAGGATCTGGGGTTTGGTTCTTATCCCCATCTGAGAAGTTTCAGACAGACATGACAAACAAACAAGCAGGGGGGTTAGGTTAGGATCTCTAGAAATTGTGTGCAAGTATTACGTAATAAGACATGGACAAGAGGGTCCAGAGAAAGTGTGCTTTATCTGTCTTAACCTGAGAGAAGTGATTCAAAATCAAAGAAACGGCCAGAGAAAGCTAATAAAGACATTCCAACCTAGGCAATAGAAATGTCTCTCCCTGTTGTATAAACAAATATAAATCCAGTTTCAGTCTAGGTCTAGGGTTCTCTTGAATTAAGTTATTAAAACATTGACTTTGTGGCTTGCTAGAAAAGTTAAAAATCTAAGATCCTTTACGCTAACAACAGGTGGTTAATGATGCTTTGTCTTATTCCTGCCAATGTTCAAAAAAGAACACGCTATCAGACTAGGACCATCCAATGTTCAGACTGACAGAGGCTACCTCATCATATTGAAATATGGTTTTCTTTGCTTAGCAAAGGAAAAGAAACAAGAAACAAACAAAGAGTTGTACGACTTTTTAACCATGGTCCACATACATTGAAGCAACCAATTAGGAATTCTACGTACAACATGACTCTACTGAATCAAATGTCAGAAACTCCATGCTAAAATGCACAGGAAGAAGCTGGCAAGAATTCTTCTATGAAACAAAGAAATTTGACAAATAACTTGGCAGGTTAGCAACCATTACCGGTCTTGAAGTCATCTTGATAGAGCGAAAAGTATTCTCCATTTCTTCGGTAGATATGCATACAAAGCCCTAAGTAGGAACATTTATTCAGCACTCTGCAGCCCTAAACTCCATACACAGCAAAAAGGCTGTGCTTTTTCTGTTATAAGCTTACAGTTTCTAGGACTCGAATTAGAAATTAAGACAACGGAAATGGATCCTTTTCTCTCCAAAGAAAATTTTAAGCTAAGCAACAAAATGTGGTTTACGGTATCACAAAAATGGGTAAAGTGGATCTTTCTCACAACTACCCAAGAAGAAATGAAATGAAAAGCAAAACCAATGACTTGGAAACTGTACAATTAGTGAAAAATGCTTGATCTCTATCTTCCTACGTTGTCACTGCCTGAATCCATGAGAATTGTTAGCCTCCTTGCCGTCTTCAGAAACTCACTGCAAAACATAAAACAATAAGAAAACATTATTAACATCTGACAAATCAAAAGCAAATGTTTAGTAAGCAAAAGGAAGTGATGCTAAAGAACAATTAGATTACCTGAAGGGCTCATCTCCTGTGTGTTTAACAGAACCAGCAGCATCGCAGTAGAGCACACTGCTCAGCATCTCTGAACTTTCTATACCAAACATGTTGGCCAGCTTCCCATGCAGCTCTTCATATGATCTAAGAACCGAAAGATCAAGGGTTCTACCCACATTCTCTGATTCCATAAACACTTTACAATGACCAGCCTCCAAGCCGAGATCAGATCTTTGATGCTCTTTGCACCAAGCAGACCCTTCCTCTGAAGAATTTTCCTGAGCGTTTTGATGTAATGCAGATCCAGAGCCATCAGAAGAAATTGCAGTCTTCTCTGTATTCCCATCAGATGAACTGTTTCCAACTGTATCACCCGAGCAGCTCTGGGAAGCCTGCTGCTCACTGAAAATGAGTTGACCAAACAATAAAATATGAGGTGTCTTTACTTCATTGCTTTCTTTCAAACTCTGGGTAGGATTTCCCGTTGTAAGCATGCAAGATATATTCTTTTTGTTCACATGGTCACTAGACAAGTTGTCATTGGAGATTCTAGTTGGCGGGGCAGTATGATCAAGTTGCTGTAAACCAAGCGGAAACAGTCCCGACTGCAGCTTGTTGGAGTGGAGATCTGATGAAGATAACCCGAATGGTGCATGCCTGGCTCCCTGTATGCCTCCAGGAATGTTGTCTGTAATGCAACATACGGGGCTGCTGGACCTGAGAGAGTTGCCAGAGAATGATGGCATTGGAATTTGGCTAAGTAAGGAAAAGTCTGGGTGTTGTGGAAGTCGCATCTTTTTCCTAGGTGGTGAGAAAGGATTAAGATGGATTGCTGGTATGTTTGAGACCAATTCAACCAGCCATGGGCTAACACGCTTCACATTATGGAGTAAATCTGGCTCATCCCATGCTACCTGAAAGATGTTAATTCAAGAAGAAGAAATTAGAAGCAAAACTATGAGCAGAAGATAAAGCTTAGAAAATAACATATGAGAATAAATTAAATTCTGAAGGCCACTAATGAAGAGCATAGCATTGCTAAAACAATAACAACACATGGAGTTACACTATGACCATAACATATGAGAATGGTAAAATACCTGCAGAAGACGCCATGGAGAATTAGGCCAACGGATGGGATCAACAACCTGAACAGAAGATATTGTTCCCATGAACCAGCTAATCCGTGAAGAGTCCTCAGTTTCAAAAGCCATTTTGAACCTCATCCCAGGATACCATTGGATTTGCATTGCTGCTCTAATTGATGAGGCCTTCACGCAGAACTCTGGAGTGCTTGCTCGTGGATAGTAAACAACCTCAAAGGGCTGCCCATTGGCTGCACAAGTCGCAGCTTCAATAACAGACTCAACTCTTACTTTTCCCCTCATATCCCCATTAGAGTCCTTCCTCATCGATTTACTCTCATCCTCCCTAAAGAATGGAGAATAACCCCCAAATTGTGAACCAGAGCTTCCACCCCCTGAATTCCACCCACATGGATACTCATGTCCACTCCCAATTCCTCTCTTTGCCCTACGAATTCCCACACAAAGATCTCCGTTCTCTGTTCTGAGAAACACAATTGAATCACCAGCCACAAGCTTCTTCTGATTCACAAAATTACTCCACCCCGTCGTCAAAAGATGTCGACGAGGTGTCCCCCTGTATATATGCCTAAATTTCCAAACCTCACCATGGACATCCTTGGCAAGAATGGTCTGAACAGGAGGTTCTGCATTATAATCCAGCCTAGGAAATATAGTCTCTGCACAATAGCGTGGAACAGAGAAACCCCCACCATTATTAGCATCAGATTGAGTCAATGTCTTAGCAAAGGAAGCTGGTTTCTCAGGATTCTCCATCCCAATATTTCCATCAAAACCATCATCTTCATACCCAAAATCATTTTCTCTCGAAGGGACCAACATAATTTTAGAATAGACCTCATCCGTTTCAGGATCTGCCATATACTTAACAGCAGCAATTCGACATAGAACAAGTGAAGGAATCAGAAGACTCCCAAAATCTACACTCCCATTGGCATGTTCAGCATGACCCTGAGGGAAGTAGAACACCTTGGTGTTCACTGATGGCATTTGTACCATGCCACCAGCACAGGCATGCCACAGTTGAGGATCTAAGCATTTTTCTGAATTCTTCAAGAGTTCTTTCCTAGAATCCATAACTGTGATCATCTTCCAATTCAGGTGGTCTAAAGCATACAAATAACTACACGTCCTTTGCTCTGTTTTCTCACTTGATGATTATTCTGCTAGTACATGAAAATTAAAAGTATCTTTAGCAAAACAACAAACTTTTTTTATATATAAAATCTACCCAAAAAAACAAAAATTGTAAATAAAGAATGATAAATTTATATATTTTTTCTAGTACAGAAATATTTTTAATCAATACACTACATAAATGGCAGAAAATTAATACAGAACTAAAAAGCAACCAAATGAAACAGATAAATTAGCTGATATTGAACAAAACTGAGAAAGAAAAAAAATACAAAACAAAGAAAAATAGAATTTTTCATAGCTATATTACACCATATGTTCCAGAGACACAAAAAAAAAAAAACCATTCAAAGAATTCACTTGAAAGAAAAAAGAGCAGACATTAAAGAATTAAAAGACCTTACCTTTTGAACAAAAGGAAGTATTTTTCCACGAAAAGAAAGACAACCCAGATTAAAATGAACCCAAATAAGCACAACAATGCAGGAAACTCAAACCTTTACGGCCAAAACAAAAAATAAGATATATCTCAATTAAAGAGAGATATATCAATCAAAGACTCTGAGAAGGAAAAGAAAAGAAGAGAAAACCCAGTTTCAACAAAACAAAAAAGCAGGGTCTTTGAGTTAAGGGAAAGTGAAGAGAGACTGAGAGAGTTTTAAAGAAGAAGAGAAAAGTAAGAGGAGAGATTTTTTACAGTGAAAGTTTTTGTGTTGTTGCCGACCAGAGGACTGTGGAGAGACTAACAACTATGAATGAGGAAAAAATAGTATAAGAAAAAGCAAAGAGTTTAATTTATTAATTATAATTAATTATTAATTTCCTTTTAGGATCGAGAAGGAAAAAGGAAGATTTTTCTTTTTTCTTTTCTTTTTGAGTGGATATGGATTGTAAAAAGTCCAAGATCAAAGACAAATTCAGGTGATTTTGCTTTTCTATTTTTTCCTTTGGCTTTTCTTTTCCTTCCTTTTTCATTTTTTTTCTTTTTTACTAGTATTAATTCTTCTTCTTTTACTTTTGTTTTTTATTTGTTGGGTTTCTTTCCCACTCTACTCTCTATTACCCAAGCGTGAGTTACACCTTTTCAATGCCTTTTTTCCATTTGGGTCTCCCAATTTTGCACTAAATTGTAGGTGAAATTCCTAAGATTTTCAATGAAATCAAATTATCAAAGTACCCTATAGAACTTACTTATTATAGTTATTTTATGCAATAAATTGATGATAAAGTTTAGTTTATTAAATATGGTAATTAAAATTTTAATAGTATATAGATAACATGGATCGAGTGCATAAACATCTAAATTTTAAGTGTTAAATGACTTTATTTATAAAAAATATTATTTATTACATTTATATTAATTAAATATATACATTCGATTCTCGAATACTAAAAAATTACACTTGAATTTGATTCGAGACATAAAAATATATACATGATATAAGATTAAATTGAATGGTAATTTATATATTTGAGTATTTGACTCATTAGTTGATATATGATCTCTTATTTAGAGAGTAAAATTTAAATTTTTTTAATTAAAAAAAATTAAATGATAATTTATTAAAAAAATAAAATAAAAAGGAAAAAAAAACAATACCTTAAATGTAAGTCAACGAGCACATGATTGTGGCCTCATTTTGACAAGGAGTGTCTACCACGCGACAGAGAAGCAAGTGGAAACATATCCCCTACAAATCAGAAAAGGAAACATCCAAATAATAAAAAAATAAACAGAGAATTTGTTTTTATAATTAAATAAATCTGTGTTCAATTAAATATTTGAATAATCCCAAAAAATAATAATTTTTCACCTTTTTCATATCACGATATTTTGCTGGAAGATATCACGAGTTTCATGTACTCTGAAATCAAGGCTGACTACAGTTAAAGTTTTCATCTTGTCCGAGGCCCTAACTCTTCGGGGCTAACCATGGTTAATTAACCTTTTTTTTTTGTTAATCAGGTTTAATCAATCCAATTAATTAACCATGGTTTATGTTCATTGGTCAACACCATGACTCTTCTTCCACTGGCTGTTAAATGTGTTTCCTGATCTTTTGGTCTTAGGGACAAGATTTGATCCTTGCCACTCGGTTGGATTAATTTAACATAAATTAATAAAAAAATTTTTACTTAATCTACAATGTGAAATTATAAATTTACCCTTCAAATTAGGGTTTTTCTCTTTTGATGCTTTCTAAGTTTAGAGCATGTTTAAGCTTTAATTAAATAAGGCCTCAAAGCTTCACAACTCTCTTGATTATGGCTTTGAATTTTGATACTCCTTTGAATAATCAACGGGTTTAAAAATCTTTTTTTTAGACCTTTTGATTAAATAAATATATAAATCGAGTTATCGTACGGTTAAATATGAGTTTAGTAATAAATTATTTTGATCAAGCACATACGTAATTACCCTTAGACTTTTTCAATAGGATATTTTGTCTCAATCTGAGTTAAAGACAGATGTGCTAATCTTTGATTAAAGGATAGAGATTAAAGCGAGATAGTTTGCAAGGATTAGGGAATTACGTTGGCAATATGATGCTGACATTGAGATTAAGGACAATTTAATCTGTTTGATTACATGCGTTGCATGAAAAAGCCAAATTATTCGGCACTTGATTAAGACCTTGGTCGGTCTACTTTTGGGGTTTTTTTTTTTTCTTAGGCTGCCAAAATTTGAGGCAACAATGCAAAAAAAAAAAAAAAAGGTTTTTTTGGTACAATTTTGAATGTGCATTTTGGATTAATTGAGTTCTAACCTCATATAGGGTTAGAGATGAATTAATGAATTAAGTTATTTTTTATATCAGAAAAAAAATTATTAGGGTTAGAGATGAATTTTGAATAATATTATTTTCAGTACAAAAAAAAAATTAGGGTTAGAGATGAATTATGAAATAAAACCAAAAGTAATGATTATTGTCATATTTTTTTCAATTTATTTACTTCAAGAACAAATTTTCCTATTCCTAAAGGCTAGAACATGAACTTAATCTTTTCTAAATATTAATTGTTTGATACAGACCGGATACCAATCTATATAAACTATAAATGAACATTTAAGACGGCAATGGTCATGGGGAAAAGGTAAGCCATTGCCATGCACCTCTATGTTCAACTTTTTATTTATTTATTTTGCTTAATAATTTTGTCAATAAAAAAATAAATATGTTTGTGTGTGTGTTTTTTTTTATTTTAAAAAATTATAATTACAAGAGCGATTTTTACCCAAAAAAAACATAAATGATTAAAATTGAATAATTTCAAGGAATATTCTTAGTAATTTCATTTTCTTCCTCAATTTCCCTCTCACATTTTTTTCCTCAAAACAAAAGTGAAGTGAAGGGATAATCTCACAAAGTCATAAAAACATTCTGGACAATATCATAAATAATCCAGAGCAATAAGAAAGTGACCCTTTAACCAGACATATTAGCTACAAATAGGCATGAATGGATCAGACAGAAACAGTTGGAGAGGAAACAAACATTGAAAATGACACCAATCTTGTCTTGCCCACCTACATCCATGCCCTCTCCTCTCCCAACAGAACTTGACCCATCAATTTAATTAATTTTTTCAAAGTGAACCTCTCCTCTTCTTTGTAGGTGGGCTTTTTCACTAACAAGAATTATATAAACAAATAAATAAAATAAAATTGGTGGGCTCGCTTCTTTCCCTTACCCTCTTTTGTTTCTTTTTTATTTATTTATTTATTTATTTTTGCTTAGACTTCACACCACCCTACCCAGTCCTATCACTAAATGGATTGTCTTCTGGTTGTCTTTCTTGATGTGGGCCTTCTGACAAATTCCAATTTACACTAGACAAATTTTACCTATGTCCTTTGCAATTAAATGTTTTTAATTTCCCCTTCTATTTCTATTTTCTTTTGTGGAAAATTAACCTCTCTAGAGAAAATTTTGTAGCCAATGAAATGCACATCCATTTCCTTTCACTGATTTGAGATGATAATTTCTTTTTAGTACAGTTTGAGCATTCATTGAGCATTGGACTATACAAAAAATTATAGGGATGCTGATGGGTATTTGTAATCGAATATTTTACATTACTCAATTCGATTAAATAAAAGTAGAGATTTTATAATTGAATTCGGATAATAAGGTTATTACTCATAACGAGTTCAGGTAATTATTTTTAAAATAAAATTTAATTTTATATATTATTATTATTATTATTTATAAATTCTTGATAATTAATGTAATACTTATTAAAATTAATTAATTATCCTAAATATGATTTTAAATTTTAAATATATTTATGAACTAATTTTAATTTATTAATTTAATTTTTATTATTACTATATATAAAAATTAATTTAAATTGAATAATTATCGGATACGGATATTTAACAAATAGTATCTACAATATATGGATACGAGATTAAATAATAATTCAAAAAATTAATCGAGTATTTATAGGATTCGAATGCCTTATCTAATAATAGAATTTAGATTAGAGTATTTTAAAAATAATAGGTACCCTACTCATTTACATCTCTGATAAATTTAATTGGTGAGTAAATAAAGGTTATATTAACTTTTAACTATTTTGGCCGTGCAATGATCGTAATTAGTGACAAATAAATGTTTAAAATTAAACTAAAAATCAACGCATGTGATGATTAACACAACTAGCGCAATGGAAGTAGTTTGTTTTGTTCCGGTCATCTCCAAAAGCGAGTGGAAAAATGTCTATTATATACCAAACTTCTCTACCTAAATTCATTAATAATTTTACCAATTTTATATTTCTTATTAATTCTAAACAAATTCAAACTTTACTTAATATTGTATGAATTATTTGTGTCGTTTTGGATCTGATTATAACTAATTGGGAAAAAATCCTAATCAAAATAGAATGACCACATTTTTTTTTTTTGAAACGAAGTGGTTAGCAATTTTTTAATAAAGCAAACAAGCATAATATACAAAAAAAGCTCTTAAATTATTCAAAAAAATTCAAATAAAATTTTATATTTTATTGCGTTCAATTAAACCTTTATATTTTTATTTTAAGCAAAATAAATCATTGTATTTTTTATTTTAAGTAAAATAAACTCTTATAATTAATGATTGATTTAATCAAAATGATATTTATTATTGTATATTGTGTGACGTTGATGTGGCATGTTAAAATATCATAATTGATTATGATTTGACATGTTGGTATATTATCATAATTGATAATGATATGACATACTAATTTGACATAATCACGTGATATTTTTCACTTTTCACATCAATATCATGTCAATGTCATATGGATTGAAAATAACAACTAAAATTTTTACTAATGATAATTAATCAATTATTAATCATAAAAATTTATTTAACTTAAAACAAAAATAATAGATTTAATTAAAAGTAATAAAAAATTAATGACTTGTTTGAATATTATTGAATAATTTAAAATTTTATTGGAGCATTATGCTAAAAAAATAAAAAATGTAACTAGTACTTTGACAAAAAAAAAATTGCCGACTCACGGTCCATGTCTCTTTCACAATGTTAATGCTTTGTTAGACAATAAATGATGAATAAAGATAAACTAATATCAACTTCTTTTATTTTTTTAAGAAATTTATTCTATGCAAAATTATTATTACGTGCTTTTAACGAGTAAAATATGAAATTTAATTACAAAATCTGATATCAAAATATTGGCAAAAAAAGTGTGTTGCGTCTCAGTATCTAATCAAAATGATATTTTCAAAGAAATTTGTCATTAATTTTTATACTATACACATTTAATACTAATGGAAAAAGTATGATAAATATGAGAAGAACAATTATTTTTTCTTTGTTAAAAAAATAGAGGGTTTATATTTGATGTGTTGATAATTAAAGTAAATTATTAATATTTAATTTTAAGTCTCTAAAGATTCATGATTTTATTTTATTAATGAGATGGTAATATTTGGTGAGTTGATAATATATAGAAACTATACTTTGTTAATACATAAAATATAAACTTAAAAATATATTAATTTTTTATATATTAAATAAATTTCTTGAAAATTTGATCACAAAAAATATATATATTTAAAACACACAAAAGTATCCTAATCCAAGTTGATACTTTATCCAAATAAATAAAGCCGAATTATAAACTTACCCATCATATTATTCCCAATGATTGTGAGTTTCTGACCCTACATATGCTAAATTATTAATTTATCTGCATTTACTAAGCTGAAAATTACTGATAGTAAAAATTAACCTTTTGTCTTTTTGGGTCCTTGATTTAATCGTAGCCGTTTGTCACTGTTCATAACTGACAAACACGTCACATTAGCAGTCACTGCCACGGCCGGTTCTGGTAACTTACATACAACCGGCCACGCTAGCGTGACAGTATAAAGACCAAGCTAATAGTTTAGGATTTTCCACGTGGCGGATAATGGTGAGATCTGATTAAAATTTTTTATTGATATTGGGCCCTACCGAGGTGACTGTGAGATTCTCGTCAGAGAAGGAGGTGATGGGACATGACGCGTGGGGCCCAAAGTGGTGGGCCCATGTCCGAATCTCTGTCGCTACTTCTAGGTTGGAAGGAGAAATCTTAAACCCCAGTTTTGTCGGAAACCTTTCTTACGACTTTTTTTGTGTGTAACTTTGTCTGCTATACGCCTATAACAAGCAAAAAGAAAATAACTTTAATGAAAAATTTGGAATAATTGGCCAAATTAATGTGCAAGAGGTTAGAAATTTAACCTGCTTTGCTCGTCTTTTAAAAACATTTGATTCACGAAATTGAATAAAAAAATAAAATACTTATTATGTGAAATAAAATAGAGTAAAATAATTATGAAATAATTTAATTTATAAAATAAAATTATTTTCCTATGTTATTCAAATATCGGGTTGATAAAAATAATTTTTGAATAACAAAAAAAATATTTATGCTATAAAAAATACTTTTTATTTTTGGGTACAACAATTTTGCTATTTATTTTTTAAGTTTGAAAATAAAAAAGTAATAAATTTGTTTGGATATAAAAAAATAATTATTTTTTTAAAAAATTAGACACAAAATATATAATTTTTTTAATAATAGATGCATGATTTAATTTTTATATAAATTAATTATGTTATAAGTTGTGTTATGTTTTAAATATTTATTTATTTAAATCAATAATATGATATATTTTTTATGTTTTTCTTTTATTTTATATTAATTTTACAAAGTAAAAAAATAAAAGCATAGCCAAATAGTTTTATCCTAGTTTTTCTTTCTTGTTCTTCTTAATTGTAACCATTTGAGGGATGAAAGGGGTTGTTAATTTTCTTTTTACCAATTTAAAGAAAAAGATATTTAATTTTTTTCAATAATAAAATACATATATTTACTGTTGAATCAAATATTTAACTATTGAGAGATAAAGCTTGAGTTATAAGAAGAATTAGGATTCTTTTAGTGTTTCTTTTACCAGGATTTGCTTTACTATTTTCATTTTATTTTCTAAAAATTATTATAAAAATAAATTACATAGTCTACTTGAGCTTAGGTTAACTATTATGAGAATGTAATGAAGTTTGGACATGATCTTCTAAATTTGACACTATTGTACAAGAAGAATGAATAATAAAGGAACAAATTTGTATTAGACTAAAAATAAATACATTGCTTTCTTCCAAAAAAAAAAATACATTGCTAACACATAAGAATAAATTTAAACATAATTTGAATTTTTTTACACAAACAAAATTGTTTCAATGCAAAATAAAAATACTTACATTTTGGTATATGTGATCTTAAATTACATAATAAAAAATAAATTTAATTTATATTTCATAAGTTTTTATTTTTATTTAAAATTTAAATTAATATCTCAAATTTTAATAGTTAAAAAATGTCATTTAAAAACCAATAGATACAATGTTGTTGCTTAATATATTTTTCGTTTCGTTTCCTTTTAGATTTATTAAATGGGCTTGCAAATTGGCTGCTCCACGTACCCATCACTAGTGTCTCCATAAGAATACAAATACTTATCACTGAATCAAACTAATTTGATGCTGACTTGCTTATTTTATCTTTCAGGTTTAAAATGACATATTCCATTTGAGATTTGTTTTTTTGTAAATTCGTAATGTTACAACAGCATCTTCCTAAATATGGAGGTCCCAAACAAATATTCTCTTCCCAATTAATTAAAAACTTATAACAAACTTATCAATTATTGATTTACATATTTATATAAATTACAAATGTGAAGCTCAGCCATAGAGTTTGGCCTCCTTTAGTTAGGTATCTTGCCATTTTGAGTAGGAAAATTAATGCTTTGGCCTAGGGACCGCACCACTTTCTAGTAAATCCCCTAAATGCATCAATTTAGTTGACAAATTAGCTGTTAATGGAACAAAAAATGAATAATTATTTTAAAAGATTCTTTATATATTTCTTTCCCCCGCCGTTTCGAATTAATTTTTAATGATTTTCATTTTAGAATTATGTACGAAAATATCCTTTCAATATTATAAAAATACAAAAATTAATCAAAAAACCTCTGAGTAATTTTGTTTCTAAATTAAGGTTAAGGAAAAGGTGCACGTAAAATATCACGTGCCATTGTTTTCGAAATTAATAATGATGGTCCCAATGACCCAAAATTATTCCAAGGCCTATAAGGACATCAACAAGTTGGAGGAAAAGCAAAAGAAAGAGAAAGGAGTACATCAGGTAGAGATCACTCATGATGAAAAGTTTCACTAGAACCACAAAACATTTTGAGAGAAAACATATTTGTCCCTGTGTTCTTGCCCAACCCAACACTAATGTGACCACCATTGTCTAATTTCTTTGCCATAATTAATGAAATATACATTTCTACTTGAATTTCTCTTCCTTCACAAATGCATAGGGTTTGATAATGAAGTTTACTAAGCCTTTTTTTAAAAAAATTTATAACATGATTTTTGTTGCATATTTATTATTTGTCAGTCTTTTTATATTTTTAAAATCTAGTGCATGTCATAATTTTTATATTTCAAAACTATGAAATTAATTTTTAGGAAAAAAACACTAAAAGTGGGTTATTATTGTAGCTAGCAAATCTTAAATTTCAAGGTTAAAATTTCTAAAGATTAATCGCTAAGAAAAGTTTTGTGAATTTGCTCGTGAATTTTAGAAATGTCATCGTTGATTTACAATATAAAACAGTTATTTTAATTTCTCAAATATAGGAAATTTCTTGGTATTTAACCTATGGAAAAGCAAAAGGGAGAAAAATTGCATCCGAATGTGGCATTTAATTGACTTTTCCATCTACTTTTTCCACTTCTAGAAGTAAAAATGAACAAGCAAAACTATGGTTCACTGCTACCTTGTTTGAGAAAATAAATTTTAAAAAATTTCCAAATGTGGCATTTAATTGACTATTTTCATTTTCTTTTCCACTTGTACACAATGTATTTTTTAAATTTTACAAGTGAATTTAGAGAGTTGTCTTGTATCTATTAAATGACTAAGTAAGTCACTATTATTAACTTGACACACTGTATCAATTATATTTATAATTAGTATATACATATATGATTTTGGGTTATACAATGAAACAAATTAAAAATGGCAAAATCAATCCAAATTCAAATTAATTAAAAAGTTAAAAGATTCAAATTCAAAAACACTCGAATTTAAAATAAACCTGAAAAAATGGAACCTAAATACCACATTCCAATGTTTACATCTTACATAAAATTTAAAATAACTTAAAATTAACTAGATATGAAATGGTTTGAACTCAAAACGGTCCAAACACGAAATTATCCGAGCCCAAAATGACTAATCTCGATCTTACTCGTTTTGCTAGCTTGTCTCATCTCATTCTTTCCTTGAAATTCAATCTCAAGACTTTTAAATTAAAAATTTTCAAGTTATTAAAAGCTAGAAATGTAGAGGTGTGGACAGATCGAGCTACTTACCAAGCCCTGGACATGACTCTAACCCGATCAAAAAATATTTATATAATATAGCAATATTTTTTAATATTCTAACAATAAACCTAATTATTTTTCTCGAACTCAAATCTAAATTTAAATTTTTAAGATCTCAACAAACCTTTAATTAAATGTCTTTTTTAGAAAAAGAATTATTGAAGCTTGTGGACAAGAATCCCTAACCTAATGACAAAGCATTGTCATGCAAATGCATGCATCAATGCTTTAATGGGATTCGGAGTTCCAATTTCCAAGTCGCAAATGAAGCATGCAGCTAGCTAGCATCCATTATTGCATGAACATCGGTTGCTTCAAAGAAAAAAACATTGATTGCAACACGTGTCCAACACATTGGCGGAGGCTGCTGACAAGCCGCGTAGGCGGCCGTGCCTGGCGGCCGGCGCCCTTTAATTGGCCATTTTGCTTTGATCTTAAAACTCTTCAACTCCCCTTTAATGCAAGTCAACTTTTTTAATTTTTTCAGCTATGCGATTGGAGGGACTTAAACTAAGCTGGATTCATTAATGAGAATGACCTGTTACTATGCCATAGAGAGCGGCCATTTAACAAGTTCACAATGGAATCTCATTAAATATCAAAGAGAGAAATGGGCGATGTTTAGCATGTTTTAATCCAAGACCCCTTGGGAATTGCCAAAAAGATTAAAAAAAAAAACCCTTTTTATCATAATGGATCTACTAACATTGGTCACCTTTGAGTGCAGTGACGAATTTAAAATTCTACATGAAAGATGTTAAAGGTAATTAATTGTTTGTTACTTGATTTGATTTGAGGTGATAAACTTATATATTTTAAATTTTATACATATAATAATAAAAAATTAAAAATATAGGGGTGACGGCCACCACAACCTTTGGTCCACTATTGCCTGAGCCTCTTGCTAAGTTGTTATTTATACAACTGTTTGATATCAAATTCAAATGTGGTTGTCAATGGTTAATGTGATAATTTTCAATATATATGATGAAGATATTATTTTAAGGGAAATGATAAATTATAGTGGCGTCATAGTTTTAATAAAGTACATAAAATATTTTTCCTTAAAGTTCGCATTATTTTCACACATAATTAGAGATGCCAAGTACCCATTATTTTTCAAGTACCATAACCAGAATTTTGTTATTTGATAGGTTACCCTAACCTTATAAATACACAATTAAATTATTGAATTGCTATTTAAATCTTAAGATCATTATCCTAACTCGTGACAAGTAGTTGTTTTACTACCTAAACCTTACTTGAACTTAATTATAAAATAATCTAATCTTAATTAATCAAGTCAAGTAATATGGGTACCCGATTATAAGATATCCATCAACATAGATAATCACTATTTATCCTCCCCTTTGTGGATTTTAAACCATTTGACCGATCTTACTTTTAAATATTAATATTATTAAATTCCCTTAAAGACAGCTCGTTAATGAAAGGCAAAGCCCTAGCTTGCTTTAAATATAAGTTAATGATGGATAAACTCTCTAGAATCCGCAGGAGTAGGAGTCGGGGTCCTAAATCTAGGACCTTGGCCATATCCCCTCTTTCCTTCTCCCTCCATGTCTTCTCCTCCTACTTCCCTTCCACTCATAGTTCCCAAGCATAGGTTTTACCATTTAGAGTTCTGATATCCACAACTATTAATTAAAAGTTAAAAATTAATTTAAATGAACTGAAATTTCAAAAACAAAGTTAACAATTGAAAGAGCATGACTACCTATGGAGGACCATCCATTTGCCATCTCAAGTTAATCAAGTAACTTGATAGTGCAAACCAAATTTCTTGACCTATATATATCTGTGTCTACCACTCTCATCCTTTTTTTTATTAATTTTCTATTGACGACCACTCTATTTTTCAACAAATTTATATCATTATATGAAGTAAAACAAATCTAAAATCATAGCTTACTCTTGCCTTATCCCAACTGACTCAATCAACACTCCCACACACATTCATGAAGGAGATATTTGGTTAGGTATTCAACCTTGGTTGGCTATATAACTTGGTGCGGATTGACCCAATTTGTCATTGGTTTCTATTGACAAGTGTAAGTAGATCATTATGCATTCGGGATTTTGAGCCTATAAAACTTATTTTGGACTTTGTTTGAGCTTTGGTCCAAATTTGCCAAACACAATCATCAATTTTTGGACTCAATTTTGGGCCATGTGCTTGACTTTGACTACTCCAAATTGTCCTTGACAATGTTAAAACTACTAGTAATATTTAGGGATTACACTTTATACACCATACAGTATCACTTAATTACAGAGCCTATTCATGACATCAAACTCAGTTAGACTCATCTAATACAAAATTAAGTTGTAATTTTTCTAATGTTCATATAATCTTTAACCGTTAGTAGCTTGCTTTCCTAAAGAGACATGGAAAAGGTAGAATCTTGCCTTTGCATTTTAATCTGCAAATAATTTTGTATAATACCCTTTCAAATTGTTAACCTTGTCTGGGTTTTACACATTAAAAACCTCACAGCCGTAGCTCAGCCAAGTCCAGTTATGTGGCCGACATTAGGCCAAGCCATTCCCTTTAAATAAAACAATTGGTTTAACTTTAGCAGTTTACCATCCTATTAAACTTAACAAAAACCCTTCAATCAAAATATTTTTTTTATTTCTTAAGTTTCACTCACCTACTTTGATTGCAATAGCCATTAAGGCTTGAGTACTGATTGAAGGGAATCCAGGACTACTGGCCAATGGCTTATAAGCCTTATGGGGACCAGCATTTTTTTTTTTATACGAGGAATCATACTTGTATGGACAAATTTGGGAACATTTCTGCTTACCCACTTCATTATTCTTTTCTTACCTTGAATATTACCTGATTTTCTAAACATAAATTTCAAATTGGTTCATCTTAGTGTCCACACATGCAACAAAACATATTGGTGTTTTCTTGTAATCATATTACTTTGGGTTTGGCATGAACTATTTGGCTAGTAGCTCTAACCTAATCTGGGCCCTCATCTTCCCATATAGAATGCCACTTTGGACTTTCCCTTGCTTGGATTTGTTTGAGAAAACAAAATTCATCTAGGAAAGCTTAATCTGTAGTAGATCGAATCAATGATTTGATTTGAAATAAAAATTAATTACTTATAATATAAAATTGAACACCACCTTCAATCCGTTCTTAACTGCAACTAAAATTGATCTTTCTCTCAAGACAATCCCAACCTGGATTGGTTTGATGGAGCAAATATTCAGGTTGTTGAGGCAATTTTTTTTTTTTTTTGGTGGTTGGTGATGGAATTGACAATGAGATTGACACAATTCTCACTTGTGGTATATTGTCCTATCACTGTCCCTATTGGTAAAACTGTTCACAATCAAAGCATTACTTAAAACATGCCCCCCAGAAGTATCAAACCATATGATTAGAAGTCCAATCAACTTTAGAATAATGAAAGTAACTGCTATCATTGATTTTTAATTTTAATTTTTTGTTTCTTATATGCTTTGTAACACTAATCATTACCTGTAATGGAGTAGAAAACTTTTTAATGTTTGGTAGAGTTGAGTCAGATATTAGGAGGATTGGGACACACTGCCAAATGCTTCATAACAACCTTACGCATGATTACATTGATTTTGATTATCTAACCAAATTAGCTTGAAAAAAGGTGAAGGCTCTGGGGGGGATTTGTTTTCAAAACAAAGCTCCATTCTCCTGCAACATTTCCATTACTTAAAATATCAGGGATTTGCTCAGTTTGGTTCATCAACCATGATATCTATGGCAAGCCTACTTTTGCTTCAAACTCAAGATTGTCAAGTGTGACATAAAATCATTTATTTGCTTTCTGATTTTTGGGTCTTTATCACTCAAAAGAAAACATCTGATGAAACCTCCTCACACACTTCAAACAACCTTTTTCCACCATGTCTCCTTATCACCAACCCTTAAAGTTTTCCTCAAAATGGGCAATTTTTATTTATTTTTTTCAATTACCCATTAGAAAGCTTTGCTAGAGTTCCAAACAAGCTTCCAATTATATTTTCATGGTCATGACAGCAGTTGGGGGAGAGCTGAATGTTCGTTGCTATTGAAGAAACAAGCAAAAAAGTAGCGGCCTTAATGGTGGAATGTGTAGAATGGAAGGAAAAATTGAAGAAGAGATGCTCCTATATAGGAGAAGCTTTTTTCTTTTCAACTGAAAATAACAAGTTCTCAAATTCCATTACTCATCTCAGAAATTTTGATTTCTACTAACAAATAAACTGCAAAAAGAATTCCCATGAGGAGGAAGAAGATTAAAAAAAAAAGAAAGAATGCAAAAAAAAGAGAAGGAAAACAACACAGACTCCAATAACTAATGACCTTTAAAGGCTTACTCAATACTAAACCTACAACTCTTGCTACCCTTAAGCTTCCATGTTCTCTACCCTTTTTTTCTCAGTTCTCTCATTACAACCCCCTCTCTACCATCTAAAAATATTGGTCATCTATTGCTCCTATTCCCCCATTCCAACCCTGTACAAAAAAACAATGAACAAAGAGATAAAATAACAGTAAGAGAATAACACAAGGGTAAAAAAGAGAGAGAGAGAGAGACAGAGGGAAACAGAGAGGAGAAAGTTTATCCCAGCAATGGGGATTCAACAATTCCCCACACCCTCCCTCACATAAAATCCAACGCTGGGTTGCTTTTATTGGGAATCAACTCTGGTGAACTGGTGACCATTGTTGTTGGTGCTGCACCACCTTTGTTTCTCATCTCAATCACCTTCTTGTGCGAATTGGAGTGCAATGAGGGAACAAATGTTGGACTTGCTGCAGGCCGGTACTCAGGGAAGAGCCTGCCTGACTTGTACCGCACGCCACAAGCATTGCAAAGTGTTTTTGGCCCCATAGGCCCTGCTCTCCATTGTGGCGTCTTTGTTATCTCACAGTGCATACATTTCCTAACCGCTTGCCCTGATGAATTTTGATTATTATCAGCAGGAGCAGTTGGAAGTGACAACTTGATCTTCTTTTTCTTCTTATGTTCGGGATTAACTTGCCTAGGAATCTTGATCAAGAGCCGCGACTCAGCATAATTCTCAGAGTCAGAAGGCACCTTGGGGACAACAAACGGCTGAGGGATGTCATTCTCATTGACAGATGAAGTAGGGGAGATAAGCTGAATCGCAGGACGAGGATTGAAGGTGGTAGGGCGGGGACGTTTGCTACGAGCACGTCCACGCCTCCCAGGGGCAGCCGTCTCTGGACTGCGAGGCAATGTCTTCTCTCCTGAGCAGGAGCTGCTGCTCTCAAGAACAGAAACCGGACTGGAAGTCTGGAACTGATGCTGGGATGAGTCCTTAGTAATGGAAGAGGACTCTTCTTTCTTAATAGTCAAGCTTGCTCCACATTGAGAATCATCCACGAAGTTTGACAACCATTCCAATTGAACAATGTCCTCATACTGCAACCAAACAGTAATCTGGGTCAACACTTGAAATCAAAAGCATTTGAAATACTTAAAATTCCAGGCTAACAGAAGATTACAAGTGACTTTTTTTCTTTTAATAAATAATAATAAGAAAATCTTTTATATTTGCCACCTAAGCATGTATAACTAATCAGACAGCAAATCACGTGACTTCCATGACTGAAGCAATAATTATGCCACTAAATAATGCAAAACTATGGGGTGGATTCCACATTTCCACCCACGTAGCCGACAATCAATATCAAACCTTAACGAATAATTAAATATAATTAAAATTATTATTCAAAATCCCCCTATTCACAAAAGTTAATTTGCTAAACTCCAAAAAAAAAAACCCCCCAAAAAATAAGTGAGACCTATGACGTCATTATTGGGAAAAAAAATCAGGGAAGAAACTGACACTAACCGGAACAGAGAGTTCCGCGGAGAGGTCAGAAGCACTGTTGTTGGAAAAAACAGAGTCAGAACCAGGCAATGACTCGGAATGAGTTGTCCAAATGCTGGGAAAAGCGGAGGCGTTGACGGCGGAGTCGGAGGCGGATAAACCAGCCTCGACATCCTCGTTAGGGAAGTCCAGGAGGTCGTCTATGTGGTCGAAGAAGCTGCCGCAATCTATCTCATCGATGAAGTTCGTTGGCCCAATCATGTTTTCTTTTATATAAAATATAATAAAAAAACCCTGCAAAAAAGAAAAATGATTAGTGTTGCATGTGAATGTCTACAACGAGTATATAAATTATAAAGGAAGTGGGCAGTGCTGAATTGATTGAGCCGTGTGGCGCATGTTAGTATCAAGCGCCAGCTTTGAAAGAGCTTTAGTGACATACCACATAAGTAACTTCCTTTTGAAACTCATTATGGATTTATTTGTTTGAAAATTGAAATTTCAAATTTGGGTTACTCCCAATTGTGAGTATTTGTAAATTTTGAAGGAAAATGTCGGTTTTTTTTTGTTTGCAAAGGGAAGGTGGATGAAAGCTTCCAAAGTAAATTGGTGCAAGGTGGTCCAAGGGAAGCTGACATTTGTTTATTTCCCAAACAGGGGATTATTCTTTTTTTTTCAAAATTTGAAGGAAAAAACAAAAAAGAAGACAAAGGGATTCTGAAGCAAACCTCTGTTACTGGTGAGAAAAAACTTTCGGGGAAGACGAGATAATTTCTAGGAAAATGAGGAGAATTTCGCTTGAGAAACCTGCAAGAAGAGTTAACAAAAAGTGAAATTGTTAGTACATAAGACTACTTTGATAGCTGAAATAATACAGTGCTATTTGTATTTGAAAAAGAATGCAGCAGAAGCTTTTCTTATGTTTCAGTGTTCCAGAAAAACCAAAACCAACAGGGAAGCATTTTATTTTGTACTTTTTTTATTACATTACTCTGTTTGTTCCCCAAGAAAGTGAAGGAAAAAAGGAATTGAATTTTGAGAATATGATTTCCTTTTGCTTAATTGGTAAGACAAAATGTGAACCCAATTCAGTAAAAAAAAGAAATTGAAAAGTTGGTTTTAGTTCATAATTGGGGTTGCCACTTGGAATACTGAAATAATGAAAAAAACTTTAGTTCTCCAATTCAGTTCAAATCCTTCTCATTTCCTACACTTTCTCAGCTACCAAACAGAGTATGCTTGATGAAAAGGGGGAAAAAATGCTTCTCGAACCTAAAATTCTATAATCTTACTCCCTGCCGACACTGAAATTTTCAATGTAACACCAGTCCAAATGTTCAAAAGAAGAAGAACACACTGAAAAAGACTAAACTTGAACTCAAAAACTATAATTCCCGCCCAAAGACAAAAACTTTGATTGAGAATCCCAAAAGACTGTCCCCCCTACGAAAAACCCAATTCCAAAAACCTCAAAAAAGAATGAAAATTTCAGCTACCTAGCAATCCAAACAAGTTCAAACCCTCTTCATGTTTTGATTGAGTTGTAGTGAGAGAAGAAGTATGTATGCAGTACTAAAAGCAATGGCTTTGAACAACAATACCTTGATAAGAGAAGACAGAAGGAGAGAGAGAGAGAGAGAAATGGGAAAGTTTTGAAAGGAGAGAGAGGAAGGAAACAAAGGCTAAAAAGGAGAGGAAGGAGGGACTGAAGGGTTTATGGTAGGTGCGCCTCCTCCTTCATTGCTAGCTGTCTTTTACTCTCCTTCTCCTCTGTCTTGATGTTGAAGTCTTCTCTTTCTCTCTCTCTCTCTCTCTCCCTGATTACCCCCTTGGGTCCCACCCTTCCTCTATTCTTTTCCCAAGTTTTCAATTTTTTTTCACACTCAAATTTGGGTGAAGACAGATTGGAGGCCAATGGCTGGATTTTATACACAAGAGGAAGAAGATAAGCTACTTTTTTTTCTTCTTGGTCAGAATATTTTAACCTGACACAGGAATTTCCTCCCTTTTTTTAATTTTTTACATTTTTTTTAACCGCCTTAAATGGCCAACCAAAAATAGGTCAATACCAAAAGAAAACTAGGTCACGCGTGGAGATGAGAGTGTGGATTCACGTACGTCGTATTTTACTGACGTGGCGTTCTTCCATTGGGTATATTGACGTGGCACTGAAAAATGACGCGTGGATTTTATCCTCCACTTGGTTTTCACATTCCTAGTGGATTAGATCTGCCACCAATTTCCCATAAGCATACAACTATTCCCTCTTTCGGGCTGTCAAACAACCTAACGCGGTTGTTCTCTGCATGAAGCTTTCATATATGGCCGTAAAATTAAAAATAAAATAATTATAATTAATTAATTATTTATATTATATAATTAATTAAAAAAATTGATATATTTAAGCTGAATATGATCAATCAAATCAAATGAGAACGAAGTTTTACCCCCAAGATCTAGTGTGAAGCGTGTGGTATTGGATACAGGCAAAGGCAAAAGAAGCTTCTTTGGCTCTCCATTAATACCATTTTTGTGGTCATGTGTGTTTTTTGCTACATTTGTCTAACCAATTTGAATAAATGTATATTAATTGAGGTGATGGCATTGAATTAAATCCTTTTAATTTCAACTTATGTAATACGGTTTGTAGTTAATTGCATTACGTTTCGTGGAGATAATGAGAGTTGAATAAGCCTTTAATAATACTATTTATTTTATTTGCCTTAGAGAGTGCATCAAGTACATTGGATTGGATACATGTACACCACAAATCACTGCTCTATGATAAAATTATTTAATTTTTGTACGTATATGTATTTTTGAATCATTTAATTCCAATAATTTGAATTAAAAACTATCATTTTTTTGTTGGTATTGACTACTAATTATGAAATTTGATGGGAAAAACTATGATTACCATAAATGTAGTCATTGTAGGTATGATTTTGTTACCCTCAACAGAGTTAAAGCCATAACCAGTGGTTTATAATTTTTTTTTCCAATTTGAGAAGATTGGTCAATGGTCACTAAGTAAATAGAACTCATTTAATATATACTAATAAAAACATATATGAGCCGCGATATCATTATTTTTTAAAATCTCCTACTTGTTCGAAATAGAATTGAAACATCTTGCATAAATATTTTTGAAGTGTTTGACAAAATATCTCGTAAAATCTTTAACTTTGGTAATTAGATATATTTATAAAAAAAAATTATGGTTTTTTGAATAATTTTCTGGGTCCCTCCCACTCATTCTGAATTATTCTCTCTTTTTATTGCGAGAGTAAAAAGGCTGGAAATATTCACCAGCAAGTGAATAGCATTTGAGGACATTCCTCAAAATTAATTTTACTTTGTACTTTTTCTGTGGTAAATGCTTGCAATCTATAGTTGATAGAAATATTTCATCTCTTTTTGCTGTTGTTGTTTTTTTCTTATATATATTTTAAATTCTTATTTTTAAAATTATTTATTTCGAGACTTAACCGGTGTATTAAAGTCTTTTCCACTCTATTTAAAGTTAATTAAAAAGGGCAAACCTATGTAAAAAAAAGGCAAATTTGCTGTCACCGAGTGGGATTTGCCTATTCTATTTTTACAACATAACCCTACAACACCTAATGGAAATTAATTAATTTTTTCTCCTCACACCCTGTGGATGGGAGCCACAGGTTGTTCAAAATTGGAAAGATCATTACCAGCAAATAAAGAATACCAAATTTGGGATTTGTTATTAACAAAAGTGTTGATTTTTATATATATAATAATATGAGGAAAAGGTTAATAAAAGTGACTGCATAACAGAAACATGTTTAGGGTTTATAGCCTCTGAGAAATGATGAACCTCACTCACTCACTCAAGTCAAGACCCCATAGTCCCCCCCTTCTCCTTTCACTCTCTTTTAACTAACTTGAATTGTACTCTTTGCATCAATTCCTTCTAAAATACTCTCTCTCTCTCTCTCTCTTTTTTCTTCTGAAAAAATCTGCTAATATATTTGAAAAAGGGACTACATGCATATCCTTTGAATAACTTGGGTTGCACTCTTTGAATAACTTCCTTCTAAAAGACTTCTTCCCTTCTTTTCAAAAGCAAATTAGGGTGAAACCCATTTTATTTTATGTTGTAGGAGGTTAGGCTCTATGCACTATAAAAATTGGATTTGGTGCCATAAAATCCAACCTATGGGTTTCTCTTCAAACTATGGAAATGGGAAAATAACAATAATTCCATAGCTTGGTGTGGTATGACATCTCATTCTATTGAAAGAAAATATTAGGTCCTAAGAATTAGTTTCTTAATTAATCCATGTGTGTGTGTTTTTTTTTTGTTTAAAGTTTCTTTGTAAGGGAAAATCTATATCCTTATCAATTTTGTATTTGTATGGTGGGGCACTTTTCTTATTTGCAAGTTGAACATTATATGACAATTTAATTGTTAATGTGTGACACACATGTTTAATACAATTAAATGTTAACATAGCATTCTCATAAAGTAATATGATGGACATACCATTTCTTCCCTTTAAAGACAAGAGGAGGAAAGGTGTTACGTCTATCATTTTTTTTTTCAACAAATAACTTATGATTATAACAAAATGTGTTGGGGGCCATGTATTTATAACAACGTATTAATTCTTGACACATATTATTTATGTAAATAAGATAATTTATTTATTACAATTAACTACAAAATGAATGCATATCAACCCATTTTGTGCATGTTGTACCAATGGGTAGTTTTCTCCCTTTTTTTTTACATTATGTTTTGCTGTTCAATGTTTATTGCTACCATTTGCTTCATTGGAAGGGTAGGGCAAGGGTATTGCTTGGAGGTCTTTGAGGTAGGGTAGGAACTAATTATAGACCATACATAACAACATGAAAAAAAGCATAATCTTATGCAACTAGAAACTACCTCACCATCTTGCCCAAATAAAAATTTTTTTATCTAACTTTCATTAGTATACAAATAATGGAAAGTCCTTCCCCAATCCAAAAACCTCCATGTGTTGGTAAGGGGAAGAGAAAAAAAAATATGGCCAATGTATCTAAACCTATGGGAAGAAGCACATGGCATTGTGCCCTAAAATGGGTGCCCATCCATTGATTCGTTGCTTGAATATTTTTCAAACTTTTTTAAATTACAAATCAACTTCAAAAATATCTAAATCACTTGAGGAATTGCCTAAACATACTATTCCATTGTAGCTTTAATTAATAGCAAATCCCCATAGACATGGACTAAAAAAATTTTGACTCATTAACTATGTCCACTCTTGCTGGCCAATTGGATCGTTTAAACCCATAGTTTTTTTTCTTTAATTCAAAGTCTATACTCTCTCTAAAGTTCTACAAATTATACCTAAAAAGACAACATAAAAATTTTTGCATTAATGATCGATTACTAGTTGATGCTCACATGATGTGCTACTGTTCAATAGTCATATGCCCGTACTTATTTGATCCTTTTTTAATTAAATTAAATAAATTATTTTAAAAGAACGTAATACAAAAGTTCAACGATTCACTCATCGTCAATTTACTAAGAAAATAAAAATAATAATAAACTTTGCATTAGGAATTAGTTGTCACATACACATGGGGTTGATGAAAGAAAAGACAGGGCAACCTTCCTTATATTTTCATGACGAATTTACCCTTGGTAACCTTGTTCAATTTATCAATTTAGCATGGGCAAAATGATGAATTCTGTGATGTGCATCGTGCGTGCGAGCAAGTAAGGAGACCTTGTTGAATATGGCACCCATCTCGCACGTTCAAAAACCGTCGGTTGCACAGCGTTGGTTTTTTGCCAACGTGTCACGACACAGATTCACCGTGTTGCGGATGGAGCCCACAACAGCGAATCAAAGCTTGCTCAACTCCAGCTAAGTTCAGTGAAAAGAGAAAAATGGGAGCACGTGAGGTGGGGCCGAATGGCACGTGATTGGCCTTGGGATCCGAACCTTGGATTAACTTTGGTATACATGGACTAATCATTCTCTGCCACGTTGTCAGTGCTGACTTTTAGTAGACGAAAGTACCCACACGGAATCGTTTTTATTACCTTTTTAGGATCTTTGATGTTTCCCTTAGATCATGTGTTCGAGTGGGGGCCACTTTGGAGCATCAAGCCGTACGCAGACAAAATGTGATCTCAGGAACTTTGGTGGGGTCAAGAGAAGGCATGGTGGGAATCAAAATTACTTAAATGCCCTTCAATAAAATGATATTATGTGAAATTAAAAGATGAATTTAAGATCTTTCAACATTTATTTTTTTGAAATCTTAATTACTGATAAAATTATAATTAATATCATTTAAAATGAAGAAAGTAAATAATTAATTCAATAAAAAGAATAATAATAATTTTATAAATATTTATTTATTATCCATAATTAAACTGTTCGGAAGGTGGAAGCTGCTAGTTGTTTACTACTTTAAAGTGAAACTAGAACGTGCAGTTACATGGTCACAGCTGTTTTAATGTATTGACTAAACACAACACATTGAGCTGAGGGTGACAGGGGTTTTGTTGGTCAAAAAACATATTGCAATTGGATTATTGTTTAACTCCATTCAAACCTTCTTTACTTTGATTATCACGACATAAATCTCTATATCTTTCATATGGGAATTTTTTAAATATATTTATATTTGCTTTTATGATACATGAGGGGTGTCTCTTTGACTCATTAACAAACCCATACCCACACCTTGATTTTTTTTTCCTTTTTTTATTTCACAATTATTAGAACAAAAGTTTGCATGTAGATATATTATTGCAAAACATAATTAAATAAAATAAAATTATATTATTTAACGTCTAAATTGTATCGAAAAAGGTGACACATTTTATAAGATGTCACATGTTCGAAATTGGTACATTGAAACAATTTTTCAAAGACAAATCATGTAGCAAAATGTGGATTTGAGATAATTTAGTAATAATATTCAAAATATTATTTTTTATTTTAAAGACTTCACAAAAATTGTCATTTCACTTATGATAAATAAATTGTTATTTGTTTTCAAAATTTTTCTTTTGATTTTCGACACAAAATTTGCACGTACATGTAGTATTTACAGTTGACAAAATAACAAGTTAAATATAAGTGAGAAAGAAAAACACTTGAAATTAATTTGTGTCATGAGTGTAGTCCAAAAATAAATGTTCCTAACCTAAATCAAGCAAGCATAACCCATAGACAAAATAGATTGAAAAATCCATGATTGGATGGTTATTGGCAAGGATACTAAGGTTTATTTATTCTTGTTCTCTATTTTTCTACTATGGTCAGAATATGGATAGTCAAATTATTATTATTATTAATTTTTTTTTTTATGTGCAGGAAAGTGCAGGGTACAGACAGGTTGGTCCCTTTGACTAGGGATCCTTAATCTTCTAGGGTTTAGATAAGATATGGATGAGTGTACATTGAGCTTATGTTACCGGTTATTGCTAAGTGCTGGTTTGCTGTCCCAACATGGGCTACAAAAAGAGAGAGTGAAGAAACAAATTGCAATAAAAGCAAAAAAGAAATATAATAAAAAGGGGAAAAATATAAAAGAATATTAAAGAAAGGTTGGAAAAAGTGTGACCTATTTTTCCCACAAGATTATGTGGAGACTGGAATAAAGCATAAGATGCACTTTTCGGAAAGAGAGTGATAGTGAGAGGTGTTTCCCTCGCTTTACTAAATTTTTTTGTACGTGGTTGTTTTGTTTTCAATGCAAATCTCAAAAATCTAAACATGATCATTTACTTTATATTTGTCGGCTGAATTTGTAAAATTTTTTTAAATTTAATCACATTATTTTTTATATAAAACCTATTTTATATATTTAATATATATATATATATATATATATATATATATAAGTAAGATAATTGATTGAGTCAAATGATTGACACTTGTATTTTTAATTAAATTATTTTTTAAAATTTATATCAAAACTATATTGTTTTTGACATTTGAAGGGTTTTTTTTACTTTTATTTATTTCAGCAAAAATTATTTGAAAACAATAATTTATAACTTTTAATGCTTAGAGGGTAAATTCATTTAATATTTATTAATTACAATTTAATATTATTTTTTGTGTATATTCTCTTATTCTGCATAACCCTGAATCCATAGTTTTTAGAAATCTTTTTTATATATGAATGTTTAAATTTCTATAAATATTCATCTAATTCATTGAACAAAATAAAAAAGTCAAAAAGTCTACTTATTTCTCAATATGCATAGCACACAGTCATTATTGAATAAACAAATCAACTGAATTTAACAACCTTTAGTTATTCATTTTATATATAAAAGACAAATATTATTAAAAATTAATAACTATTTTATATTGATAAGATATTTATATTATATTGTTACCCTATAGTTTACAACTAGTTATCCTAAACTGCCAATAGTATAAGTTATATACTATCTCATTTCTTAATATTTTGTTAGATATCTAACAATCTCTATTAGGATTATTGTTTTTTTTTTATCAGTACTATTTTATAATCATATATGTAGATGCAGGTTTTCAATAATTAAAACCATAGTATATAACTATATTCAATTAATACCAGTTAATCTTTTTTTCTACTAGCAAGAACCATACATTCATATTCAGAAATACAATATAGCACAACAACAGAAACAAAAAAAAAATGGAAACAAATGTATATGGAAGAGCAAACTATCACTATAGTTAGACATATATAATAGTTGTTATATTCCCTTAATATTTAGCTAAGTACAAGTCTTGTATGTTGATATACATCATCTAAGAAAAATGAAAACCTCCAAATTACATATGCTATTCATTTTGTTTGAATAATATATTTTTATTAAAAAAAATTACTAAATGTTTAACAGGTTTCTTTTGTTAAGTACTATTTTAAAACCATATATCTAGAAGCAACTTTTAGTTAATGAAACCAAAGCAAATAACTATCTTCTATTAATAATAGTTTATATTTTTCTCTACCAACAAAAATCATATATTTATGTAATTAATTAATATAATATAACTCTTCCTATAAACTTTCTTGAAAATATCAAATTGAAATCCACTCAAACACAATTTATATTTCCTGTGATTTTTTTCATAACGTGACTACGAGCACTATTCTAGCTTAATTAATAATAATAAATTCATATAAGTATGTCTAAATATATATAAATATAATTGATAATTATAATGGTCGATGAATGAGGACCAACACAAATATTTCCAAATTATTAGTTTCACTCTTTTAAGTATTGATAATGATAAATTCAAAATTTCGTATAACAAATAATTAAGAGATAATTATAACAATAAACATATTATATATATTAAGATATTTATATATAATAATAAAAAAATTAAAAATTAAGGATGACAGGCGTTATCATCCACCACCACCTTGACTCCATGTATAAACATTGAATGAAGAATTAATTCAATTAATTAATTCGTCTATCTAAACTCTAAATACTTAATAATATTAGCACTAAGCAAAATATAAGTCCCTCGAGTCAAGAAGTGACATGGGATTTTGAAGTAACTTATCTGTCTCGATTGTTTAGTATTAAAGAGAGGAGAGTAATGGGGTCGAGATCCTTGATGGTTGCATGGACAAGTCCCAATCCAATGGTTTTTCAAGTCACGTGCACGCATGATCATGTAGTCAAGAACCTGTCACCCTACGGAAATGAGCGGCACCCCAAATGGACCCCACTTTACCACCACCAATCAACTCTTTCAAAATCCTCCGGGCCCACCACATTACCATGCACCACGAAACACCTTACTACCCTTTCCCCAAAAAAAAAATAGTGGCTACAAATAAATACTCGAATTACCGGGAATTAATCTGGCGTGTCGGTGCCGACACTTGGGGCACCGACAGGGTTACTGGGTGTAGAAGGTGATGGAGGTGGTACCCTGTTGCTTAACCGGGTGAAGAAAGGCTAACGAAAAAAAAGGGGGAAATATATCATTAATGGACCCGGAAATTGATGCACGAGAATGAGAAGGGAATTTTAAACTCGTCGGTGCGGGGATTTTTGACTCTCGTGAGAACGCCGTATCAGTAACGGTTTTCCGTTTTGATCCCCGGGTTTTCCACCGTTGACATTTATGGATTTAATTTTTTACATATTTAAAATTTTCTTTCATCTTTTATTTTTTTTTGGGGGGTGCGTGGGGTGGGGGAAATTAATTGCCTAAGGGATAAGGAAACCCATTTCCCTTTAATATTAAGTTAGTAAATTAATTACTCTAGTTAAATAAAAAAGGGAAACTTCGTAATATTGTTTATTATTATTTGTTTTTAAATTAAAATTTAAAGGATTTAAATTGTTTGCATTATATTTTCAAATATAAACATGTTTGATCTAACTTTTTTTTTAACTTAAAAACTATTATCATTCTCTTATAAAAAATAATAATTTTTAAAATTAAATTAAAACTGCTTGATAAATTGTTTAACAAAATAAATTATATAAGCTCTAATTTCGATTAAAATTATCATAAAAAATATTTATACTATCTTCAATCAGCTAATAAACTATAACGAAACATTTTAAGTTTATATACAATTTAAGATGTTAAAATCAAATAATTCAATAAATAAAAGGAACAACTTTCAAACTTATATAGTAGCAATAGTATTAGATTTTTGTTAATTTAGCAAACAATCAAATTATGATGCTTCAATTCCTAAAAAAGAAAAGAAAAGAGGAAACAATGTATTTAACATTAAAATTATTTTTGGTGAAGAAGAAAGAAAACTTATAAATAGTATCTGAATGCAGTTTTGAATTTTAAGTTTTATTTTCTCTTAATCTTTGTAAGAACAAAAAAATTTAGATTTTATTATTCTGCTGTTGGATCTTTTATTTTTTATTTTTTTTCTAAGTAGTTTAGTAGAGAAAGATCGAGGAGAGAAAGATCGCGATTTGCGTTGGAAAATAGTGATTTGCAGAGAGAATGAGAGAAGAAGGAGATTGATTGAGAAAAGGGTATTACTTGAAAAATTGATGTGTTTTTGAAAAAAGAGAAGAGAAAGCTTTTCTCTAAAGCTTTTCTTTAAATTCTTTTTTTAAAAATTTATTCTTAAAAAAAGTAATTTTTTTTTGAAAAAGTTTTTCAAAAATCATGTTTGGTATAATTTTTATTTTTAAGAGGTATATAAGTTGAAATAAACCAAACCAAACAGGTACTATATATTCTTTTTTTAATTAAAATTACTCCTTTCATCTCAATTTTTTTTTTCATTTTTTATGATTCAAAAAATATATATATTTTTGCATACACAGTACTTTTTTAAAAAACATTTCACTTTTCATCGTCAACAATTATTGGATATATTTTAAAAAAAAAATAAAGAAAAAATATTCCAAAATCAAGGGTTTTTTCTCTTAATCTCTATACCAAAAAATTAGTTAGAGTGAATCACCGTTTTATATGACTAAAATAAATACTTTTGAAAATCCATTATAAAAGAACAATTATACTTTGAAAATCGGCAATAATTTGTAGACCTAGTGACATACTGTCATGTTGAGAGCAATAGACAGCAGCATGTGATGGTGCCACGTGTATTTGCTATTTTATTTGTTATATTCATGATGGTGACGTGGACAATTATATGAAAATGGTGATCACCGTCAGGTTCGCCGGGAACACGGACAACTGAAAGCGATGCTTACATGTGATATTTTAGCTAAAAAAATGTTAACAGTAACATGACTCAAATTGAAATAAAAAAAAAAAAAAAAAGGATTGTAGCCACGTGCCACGTGGGTGACTCAATCAAATGACACAACGTGGGGACGACGTTCGGAAATGAGTTTTCGATATACGAAATGACGCTTTTGCCCATGGAGGTGAACTATACGGGGACGGCAGAAACGTGGGGAGAGAGGCGAAATTTTGGGCAGCGAAGGGTTAGCATCAACTGTAATGTTGAAAATGGTGCGAGGTTATGAAGAGAGTGGCATCCCACACTTTGTATTAAGGCCAATGGGAGACAACTTCCAAGGGGTAGGAAACAGTGCATCTTATGAAATTTGAAGCATACTTCCCCACACCATTTATGGCTTCATGATTATAATTTTGCCCATTCCTACCCTATATTTAAAATACCTAAATATTCATAATTGATTGGCCACAATTTTGTATGCTTCTGCTATTATATATAAAAACAAATAAATTGAAAGGACAAAAAATAAAAAAAAGAGGGATAGGTTTTCTTCCCAGCTAATTCATGTTAGCTACACTCAAAAGTCAAAATCGATATCGATAAACAGTAATGAATTGAAGATTTTATATGAAAAGTGATTAGAGAATAATGATACAAAATCATGAATTTATATATTAAATAAAAATATTTATTATTTAAAATAAAACTAATTAATTATAAGTGAAATGACGTAACATTAGTATAAATGGGAAACTTAGTACCATGAATGTCGACTTCCTTCCCAAGTTGCATGTATGGAAATTAAAGTATGATGTGAGTTTTTAAACTTTCACATGTGAAGTTAGAATATTGCTATATAAATTTTTTATTTATCATTTTAATTTATTATGATTTCTAAATATATTTGAATGGGATATGTGGTAATCCTTTAATTATGTTTTTAAAATTTAAAAGTTTCACTAACGATGCATTACATATTTTATATATCATTTAATGTAATAATTTGATTGATACATAAATACTTTATTCAATTCAATGAATTTTTTTCTTTAACTTTTTATAAATTGTCCTTTCTAAAATGTTGTAATTAAAAGTTTAAGAAAAAAGAATTTGTGAATCCAAAACTTGTTTAAGAACTCCTTATTTATATTGTGGATTGAGAATTCAATTTTGAGGATTGCAAGATATTCAAATAACAGCAATAATCATAGGAGTAATTGTTGTTGAATTATACAAGCAAACGTCAAATGTTTGTTGCTTTATTGAGGAGAGGCACATTGGCCCATTAACCTAAGGTTTAGGAGCAACAGCCCAATGGACTTAACTGTTGTTCTCATTATGTCTTTGGCTCTTTGCATCCATTTATCTCTTTATAAAAAAAATGGATCAAAAATAAATTAAGGCAATTAACTACTTGGGAAAAAAACTTATTCTCATAATATATTAAAAAGCCCTTGAACTATTTTAAAAAATTAAATAATTTTTTATTTTTTATTACTTTCAATTAAATTCTTGTATTTTTATTTTGTATCAAACAAGTTTTTACAATTAATGATGCTATTAATTAAAATGTTACTTGTCATTTTATATTAATATACATTGACATAGTAGGTATAAAATATCATGTGACCATGCATATCAGCATGTCACGCTATATCCATTATAATATCTCAATATGCCACCTTAGTTTTACACGTTAAAAAATAACAAGTGATAGTTTGATTAATAACTATTAATCAACCGTTAATTATAAAAACTTATTTGGTCTAAAATAAAAATATAAAAATTTGATTGAATATAACAAAAAATATAAAAAATTATTAATTTTTTAAAATAAATCCAAATTCTTTTAGATATTATTATTATTATATCTCTAAAATAAAGGGGGAAAACTCTCTTCCTTTTGGAGAACAAAGTCCTCTAGCTTCATGATTAATGTCATGATTTAATTGAACTGTAAATTAAGAAACATGATATGCCAACAAATATAGTGCACGAAAAAATTAGAAAAAAAATCTTTTTCCCCCAATATTACATTTCTTAGGACATTGAACTCTATTATGTTGCTATATTAGCAATAATTTCTTTTCTTGCATTAGGGTTTGAAAAGCAAAAAAAAAAAAAAAAGAAGATATACTTAACATACACTACTTTATGGGATTCATGGGCAAAATGGGGTGAAAGAAAACACTAGTACCATAAGCGTATGCATTTTAATTTTTTTTTTGTGATTTCTTTTATTATTATTTGAAACATTATTTGACACTTTATATGAGAAAAGAAATAAATATTTTTAGATACAAATGAAAATTCATTTGATTTGGATTATGTACTAGAAGGCAATTTTTTTCTTATCTCCTTTCTAAGATTCTGATTCGGAAATTTTAAAATTGAAAATTTTAATAATTTGGTTACAAGATATTCACAAAAACAGTATACTCTAAATGTGAATTCTTCTACATTTTTGCATCTTAATAACCAAATTTAAAATAGATGCATCCCCTATAGTAGTTGATCTACAAAATTTTTAAAATAATTGAGTTTACACGTTTTGAGTAATCAACGAGAAATTTTGATAAAAAAAATTCATGCACCAATCATTAAATAAATATTAGAGTGTATCGATAAAACTTTTCATACAACGAGATAGATGGTATTGTTTTATGCGTTATCAAGTCAAGTTAAATCAATCTTTTTAATGGTTTAATTTTCTGAAAAGAATGAAACCTGCCAATACATGTGGGAAAGCAAGTGAAAGGGACAGATTATTTCAATGGAACTAATCTGCAAAATGAGAAGCACATCCAATAAATAGTAGTAGGAACATTTAATTTTCAATTAAAAAAAAACAAATGCTAACAAAAAAAGGAAAATTATAGACATAAGACTCCATTAAATTGTCGAGTTTCCATCAAAGTTGCAGAAACGTGACATAATGTTCCCTATGCTGTGATTTGATGTGTGTCACATGGTTGAAGCGACTTGGACTTTGTACTTAAAAAGAGTACAACAGTTAGTACGTACAATCAATGAGAGAAACATGCACAGCCTGCCTGCTTAACCTAACAACACCCCAAGACAGATGACAATAGAATTATAGCAGTTTGGCAACGCAAAAGCCTTATGAGTTTTTTTTTTTTTTTTTAAATTTATTTATGGAAATTGTGAGATAGTAAAAGGAAAATATTAATGGTACTATATAGGATCAGAATAATGCTATGATTAGGTGGAAAAATGCTAAAATTTTACGTATAAAATTATTATTTATTATATTTATATCATTTATGAGTAGCCCGAGTTGAGCACTGGTATAATACTCCTGAGAATATACCATCCAAATTGCGTTTGTCGATCAAGGATGGGATGCTTTAGTCATGTAAACCCTGTAACCAGTATCCAAATTCTGAGGAGTTATTACAAGGAATATCTCTAATAAGTACATAAAACATTACCCTTTTTTTTTTTGAAGTAAGAAGGGATGATAATTACATTGGTAATGTCTACCATTGTTATATGTTTTTGGATTTATTCCAAATGTTCACTGTTTTACATGGTTGTACAGCATAAAGAGAGGATAGGTACGGACACAAGGGACACCATGAACAAGTAGTTCAAAATATTAATCATAGATCAAGACATTCTAACCAACTCTGGACTTTTAAATATCATTTTGATAACATGGTTTAATTAAGAATTAACTTTTATGAATCCGTACCGTCGTACTACAAGAACTTGCTATGTTGATCAAGTACTTTTATTTACAGTGATATTTTGATCTATAACAAATTTTATGAGATTTTCGATGCAGAGAATTGAGATCAAATTAGGACAAGGCTCGATATAACAAATTGAATTGGTTAATAGGAAAAGTTGTATTGCTATTTCTATAGAATTCTGCTGTAATATAATCATTTCATCTTATAGATTGAAAATGAGCCAATGATCATGGAATAACCACTTTACAGACTATATTACCCCACCAAAGAATCAAGTCAGTGGGTTCATATTTTCAATTCCAACTTGATTGAATGGTTAAGGGGGAAAGTTGAAAAAATCCTATACATGATTTGCTATTTGACTCAACCCTTCCTCTCAAAGAAACATGAAAAAAAGTTTTCTCTAGGTCATGGCATTGCTAGAGGTGCTTTCGACAAATCAAGACGATTAAGCCGGCATGTCCCCAGAAGGGTTTCAGGGAGCTCCTCCTGTGTATTACCCTGCAGAAGTAGCGTGGATCATAATCAAGCCATCAAGTACATTACACCAGCTAATTAAGTCATTCTTCAATTCTTAGCTTTTAACTCACTAAAGGTCCAAATTTTTTCTCGAAACTGAAGAGAAAATTTCATTCAGATTAACAATTTGACTTGTAGTAAGGACCTGCCTGCCTACACATGTAGGACTAAGAGTCTTACCTGTATCACAAATGCCAATTCTATGACCAAATTGTTCAGATATCCGAGAACAAGATTAGATACACCCCGTGCCACTGTTGAGGACCCAACATCAACTTCAACCTGGAATTTAAATATATTTGAGTATTAGCAGATGGTAGCACAATAACAAGTTAAGGAATCACAAAATCATTTCATGAAGAAAGAAAAAGAAGAATCACAAAACCAAAATACTGTAGCAGTGATATATTATGATTGGGGAATCGATGTTTACTGAGTTACCAAGTAACTTTTCCAGTTTTGAAGACTTGCTTTTATCAAAAGAATCTAAAGACTTGATAAAAGCATATCAACATTTGCAATACATATCAGTATCAGTTTTAGTTTCATAGAGAGAGAAAAAGCATTTTCAATAACATATCAGCAGGTAAAAGCAATAACAAAATCAGCATTCACAAGTCATATCATCCTTAGTTTTGAGGATTTGGAATCCACCTCCAAGTAATTTTGCCCACGAAAATAATGAATCTCAAGAGAATGTCCTATTAAGCATGCTTTCTTTCCAACACTTTGCTTGACTATCCATGATCCCTGAAGAGGCAAATTGTTAGGCACAACAGTAGAGTAAACAGCACGAAACCTGAAACTAGTCAACTACAGTTTTTATGCTATATATCAAAGCGTCGCTAACCTTAGAAATGTAAGGTATCAGCTTAAATCTTGAGTTCCTATAGGCATCATCTCCATTTACGAAGTTGTATAGCAGAGGGTGATCTTCCAAAGGAGTTTTTATCATGTAATACATTGCTAGGGTATACATAGGTGCTCCTGGAATCTGATTCATGATAGGGAATAGTTATATAATGCAAATCTTAATGAAAACAAAGACAGTAATTGAGTATATAAAACAATCGAACAAACCTGCATATTAACAATAAAGAAAAATTCTGGCCCACCTCGTGCTGCATATTTCTGCGTGAATATATATACAGAGTTATTTTTCTATCAGTGGTTTGTTTCTGATAGTTTGTCTATGTTTTGCATAGATGTTTAATGACATAGAATCAGTTGTTAGAAATTGGCACATAATGTACATAATTACAGTTCAAACCTGAACAATACCACCAAGTCGGCTGCCCAGATCATCTTCTCGTTTGTCAGATATGAGCCAGTCAGCCCCTACCATTTGCATCAATGTTCCTTTTGCCTTGATCTACTCAAAGAATACAGAGTTAGCATATAGATTAAAGGTAAACCAAAAATTCACATTTGCAGATCTGGAGAAGTTGTCTTCGCAAGTCATTGGATACATTTAAAGGCACCTAAATCAATATTTCAGCAATAAGGATATATTCTTGTTCTCAAGTCCAACTTTGGGGTTGGAATTTGGAAAGATGAAGTTATATGGATTAGGAAGCTATTTAATGTGAACTCAACTTGAATGAAGTCCTTAACATCTGAATTTTGTTCCTACAATTAAAATTCCAGAAATAATCTCACTTCAAAAGGCAAAGTGTTCTCTGTGTGTGTGTCCGTTGTCTCCATATTGTAACTTCAAATTTGGGTCAAATTATTCCTTTATTTTTGCCACCGTCATTGAGATGATTCAAATTTCCTAGTCTGGTTTCTTGTCACCTTATACCAATAATGTTAAGTTCTAGCAAAGTATTAGTTTCAGGAATCAACATTTACTATTAAGTATGGTACATATCCAAACAACCAAATCAAAACATAAAGCTGCTGCTCACCAACAAAATAATCTCCATTCATAGAAACAACGTATGTAGGACTTGATGCTCATCTTCCCAGTGAGAAAAGTTCATCATAAATGCATTTAGCAGTTCAGTATATCAATTAGACACTCCTTTCTTCACAACGTTTATTAAGTTCATCTTCTTCAAACTTATTGGTATTTCTATTTCTAATCCTTAACTTTTAAACCCAACCATTAATCGATAATTGTTTGAAATTTAATTTTCTACCATCAACTTTAAACAAGTTTCAATTTTGTATATGTTTGAAAGCAAGAATCCAACTTTACCAAGAAATGGTTAATATATACATGCACATACAAGCATGTTTATGTACATATGCATGTATCTGTATGTGTTTATTTACATATCTACACACATACACAAACATGTATGTATGTGTGGATTTATGCGGGTGTGCATGTATTAATACAAATTGCATAATTAGAAGGTTTGTGTGAAAGAATGTCTTGAAAGGTTGTAGTAATTTCAGATAACCTGCCTACATTTTGAAAGCAAAACTGAAGCAAATGAATACCTTTTGGTGGTCTTTCAGATAATTTTTACCACGTATCAAAAACGCAGAAGGATCGCCTGCAGACCAACTGCAAGGTAAAGTACAGGTTGGGTCCTTTTGGAGAGAGGTTCCATAGGAGCACATTATGCTGTCTTCCCTAGCCACCTCTTGTAAGTCCATGTAACCCTTCTTTTGAACTGCAGCATGAAAAATTGGATACTTGATGATCACAATATAATTATTTAAAAACAGATAAAGATGCATTTGATCCACTAATTATCTCAAGCAAGCTTGGCTGCATAATAGAACTTACTTGCAAGATCATGCAACTTTCTCACTAAACCAGCTGCTGATGTTAATTTCGGCTGTTGTATGTTCTGCATGTTTCATTGTGAAAAAAAAAGGGTAAATAAATTGTACAAATCAATAATAATGGTAAGATCAGATAAATCTCTTGATATAAAGTTCCTTTGTCAAGTCACATTTAGCACTTGAAGTTACAAATTGGTTTTGATTGCTATGTAAAATAAACTTCATCGAGCAACTTTATAGTACTAATTAAGAATAACAAAAGAGGGATAAAAGTTCCATCTCAGGTCTGCTTGAAACAGTTGATCATGAAAAATCCTATATCAGAATTGCAGTGCTAGATTGACCAAGCAAGTTTCTTGCCAACAAGATATCCAGAATCTATAGTGAAGAAGTTCACTATATTTTTTTAAGAAGGGTGTGATTTGTAGACACTTGAGGTCATCCAATTCCATTGACAGTTGCATGGAAAAATGCAGGGAAGGCAGGCTCCCTATAAAATGGGAAATTTAAAAAAGGTTTCTGCTACCATCAGACCATCAAATTCAGCTTCCAGATTCTGGTATATTACAAGGATATATGAATAGTCAGTACTTGGTCAAGTTATTGTGGTTCATATGGAGGTAAAGCATTAAAAAACAGGCTAGAACCATTGAGCTATGAAAGCATAGATTACAAAAAGGAAAGGATAGCCATTGCTTCACTGGCCTCTCTCCCTCTCTCCATATTTTTGCATTTGTGTGTGTAAATTATAAATATCGTAATAGCTTTGCATTTTACTTCATTTACATAGCAGACACTACTATTCGTAAGAGGAAAAAAATGAACTTTAGAATGAAGACAAAACAAGCCAACTTTGAAGTGAGATAGGAGAATAAAGCACTCAACCAAATAGTTTGTCTAAATTACTTGCAAAAGCAAGAATTTAAACTTAGAGACTAGGTGAGTACCGGGGGGCGCAGTTCTGAACTTGGTTCAGGAGGCCACTCACTCTCCAAGGGATCATAATCTGTGAACTCAGATGCTTCTGGAACATCAAAGAACTCATCAGGTGCTTCGTTCAGGCTCATTAGACTTATACGCCCAGATGCTTGTTTTTCCACCTCATTTTCAATTAAAACATCCTCCTCGATCTTTATTATCTCTTTGGGACTTTGAATTTCCATCTTAAAATCCTCTCTTTCAATTTGATGCAAGTCTATATCCCTTCGCCTCTCTCCAGCAAGGCATTCAGAAGAATAATTTCCTTGTTTAGCTTTGAGCAGCTCCCTTAAGGCTGCATATAGTAAGTGCAAGAAAACATTTAACACAACATTGATTAAAAACCTACCAGGAACAAAGTTCAACCATTATTAATGAGCAGAGGGATACCAGCAACTCTCTCAAGCATACGAATTGTTAAGGACCTAGCAGCTGATGGACGGAGATATAATTTCCAGAACCTCCAATCAATAGCAAGCATGTGTTTCACAAGTGACTGTTTTCCCTGGTTCACGGGAGTGATAACATATCCTCCACCTATGTATTTTCATAAGTAAAAGTTCAAAATGGCAGAACAAATTCCATCAAAACCATCTGTACAGTCATGTTTTGGACAATGGAATTGGGAGAGGAATAATGAATTGAGCTATTTAAAAAACAAAATGAGTACAGTTTGATGACTACTTAAGCAAAAAGAGCAGCCAGCTCAGCAGGCCTTGAAGCCATGTCTATTCCAGTGATTTCTTGTCATCACCCATTTCTATAATCTGGATCTGTACAAGCCTCTTAAAGTTAATGGTAAAACTTCAAGAAATCAGTTGTTTGTTGATCAAATTATCAACATTTTAAAAGTCTGAACAAATTAATAGGATAGCTAAGGTTAGCAAGAGCTCCAAAAATACAAACGTCAGTGTGCCTAATGTTTTGGTCAGCTCTGAATCTTTAAAACTGAATTTAATTCCAGTAACATCAGGGGTAATTAACATTCTGCTTATGATTGAATTGACTTACCTTGATGTTTCAAAATTAAATTTGATTGTCAACAACACAAAGAATATACAATTTGGGGTTAAACTATAGAAGTTGGAGTTCTCTACAAAAGCTAGCAATGTAGCCTATGAGCTAGAATGATTGGCCATAAATGCAGGGCATGAGAGCGACAAACAACCCAACTGAAAAGCGTCAAATTTCCTATGGATAAATATCATCTTTACAATACTCATTCATTATAAAGAAGCGATATAAGAGACTATGCAGAGTGAATGTAGTTTTCTTAACCAGGTTAAGTTTGAACAAGAAAGCTCTTTTGAAGTTATGGTGCAAACCAAGACACAGCATACACTAAACGAGAAAATCTTAGAAGTAAAAAGAGAACAAGTGGCTCCTCCAATTTTGAAACTCCTGGCTTATGGCTTGAGCATCATTCATGATTTACCATTGACAAAGGAAGTGAAGTATCTGTAATAACATTATAAATGGTGCCTATGAGTGTTAATTCCTTTATCTTTTACAGTACTATTGTTGTTCTAGTTGTCAAACTATAGATGTGAGTATATCATCCAGTTTGCACTATCTACATATATATATATAAATCTGAAGCATGGCCAAGATAGGAGGATAAAGAAACTGAATAAGTCAGCTCAATGAGTGAAGCTTGCATGTGTGATGAACAGATGACCTTTACGTTTCTTCCCTATATTTGACCATAAAACTGACTCAAATGCATTAACCAGAAGAGAATGAACTTTTTAAATTTCTAATCCAAAGCATACATTACTTTTAAGGCGAGCACGGACATAGCCACTTTGGGGTAGACACTTCTTGTGAAACACAGAGTGGTACAGAATCACTGTGACAAGAGCAGACACGGAATATTAAGTTAGAAGACAACATTTCCAAAAACTTCATTATAACAAAATTTCCTTAAGAATTTAGTACCATAAGTCCCATCATCCTCTCTTCTCCAATAGCGTTGAAGCAGTAAATCTCTTCGTTTCATTCCCCTGCACAAATTTTGTGATCAATACAACTATACAAAATGTAAGAAGTGAATTCTGTTTGAGAGGCATAGAATCTAACCAAGGTAGCCAATCACTATATAACTGCTTGTGAATGATATCTGTATGACCATCAAGGTGCTCAACCACACTGCCACGATAGAGGCAGAAGTCCCATCTGCAAGACAATTGGTTATTTGACATCCGGAATGAGACAAGTCCAGTAAAACAAGTAGATATTATGGATATTTCTTATCTAGAACAGATACAGCATACGAGGTTTTGTGTAATCAAAAATCATCTGGTAACTGAAATCCAAAATAAGGTCCTCCCTTCTGCTTTATAGAAGATCTAGATCCACCCATAACTTAAGAAAGCAGGATTAGTTTACTGAAGTCGAATTTTTTTTTCTCTCTATAATTTCCTTGGGAAACAAACTGGGGAATGTCTGAGAACAAAAGTGAAAAATCTAATGAAAAAGTAGAGCCTACCACATCAGAAAACTCAACTTTGGTGCAGTATTATTAGAGTGTGAGACGTTTGGCTTGAACGCAAATCAATACAAGTTCAATTAGGTTTTAGAAACCAGGTATAGCCTCCCAAATTTAGGACTCAAAACTAACTACCTTATTTCAAATGAAGGTAACAAAATGGTGGTGCTATTGTTGAGCATTTCAGCATAATTTTCAGTCAATAGAAAATTTTTTAGGGACAGTCAATAGATTTGATACTTAGATGGATGGATGAGCATTTCTATGATATTTATGATAAAAAAGGGAAGGAGAACTTTTACAATACAAAACTTGTTATATATATAGAATGAGAGGTAAACTTGCAGCATTCTTACTCTGATCTTGCAGGACCAAGAGACATGACCGCACGGAAAATGGTCTCTGAGGTCCCATCAACCACACCAACAGCCATTATTGCCGGATGATCATCCCAATGCTGAGAACAAGAAGTTTCTTCAGCCAAAAAAGAAAAGATTGAGTACAACTATCATGAATATCCAAAGGGCAACCTACCCCTCCACGCGAATCCCCATCTTTTGCTTCTTTGAAAAGTCGTAACCCTGTGTTAGCAACACTATTTGTCAATGATGCATGCATTGATCCACTTGAATTGTGATTAGAAACTTACAAATATTACCATTCTGACAACCAAATATCTTCCAAGGTGAGGGTGCAATAACATCAGATGTCATTGCCTCTGCATGAACAGATGAGCGAAATGGCCAATCAACAAAGTTCTTAATTTGTGCTGTTTTTGCACTACCCAGTCTGTTGGTACAGGAAAATGGAATTTAAAATATATACAGAATAACAAACTGAATAAGGCAAATACAGGGTAATCACATGCCACATCTGCTGCACGAATGAATTAGACTGTACTCACTAGTCTATTGGAAGTTACAACATATTTCAACATGTAAAAGACCAGGAAAATTTATTATCTGAGAGAAGAGTTTTCTAGTAGCATTATTCAGGATATCATTTGAAGATGTTTCAGCTTCAGAAAGTAGGAATGGATAGGCCAGAAATGCTAGAGGTTCACTAAAAAGAGTAAATTTGTGGTTATAGCAAACAAAAATAGGGAAATTCCATTCTATGCACAATTAATTTCTCATGTGTTTGAGTTATTAAAAATTTTGCATGTCAATCAACATGTGCAGTAGGTATGTGCTACAAAATATTTCCAGAATTCCATGCATGTCTCTCTATCCATTTAAAGCGTAGACAACTACAATAATTTGCATTTCAACCACCTAAAAGTAAAAAAATATTGTAAACGAAATCAGGAGATTATCAACTATTATTACCTCAGAGATGGCCATCTCTTCTTAGGAAAAGCTACAAAATTCTTTGCTTGACCTCGAGACTCCTAAAAGGAAATCAAAGAAGTAAGGCTTTTCATCATGACAATAGCCATTAAACTCACAGGTTGTAACTTAATAGTGTCAAACCTTTAGTGCAGCATCCTTCAAGCAACGGATCCATATTGCTGCTTCCTCTGAACTCCTTGCTCCTAACTGTAAAGTTCAAATATTAGAATGACTTGCTTGCGGATAAATTTTGATATCAAAATGAATAAAACCAGCTCACAGTTCACACACCTTAAGCTGATCATTATGATCTAAAGTACTGTGAAGGGTGAAAATGAAGAAGACCTGCATGTAGTAAACACTTCATAAGCATTAAATATCGACATTGCAGCACTAAAAATATATATATATATATATAAATTCTTCTGGAAAATAAATAAGGGATCTATGATCACACCTTTTTGTGAATGCTCTCCCTTCCATCGTCTGTAACCCGAATGCATGAATCTATCATTGCACTTCTAACAGGCTCCTGTAAAAGAAGAGTTTCAGATAGAACTTATACTTGATTTTCTAATATAAAATCCTTGCGGATATTGCAAAACTAAAAATAATTACGTCTTGATTCAGCTGGTATTACATATTTTAAATGGGACCAAAATTGGTAGATTCCTTGTATTTCAATGACAGAGGTCTAGTTAATCCATTTACAAAATTATTTATATGTAATTATGGCAAAAAATGTTTGGGAGTGGTACTTGAAATCAAGCATCAATCATTTCACATATATTACTTGAAATGTTTCTGTCCCTTCACCCTCCAAAATAACTTTTGCTATTGTACCCCATTCGCTGCTCCATCCTTGAAGTTTTTTCTTTATCTTCAATCATATTTGCTCTGTTATGGCACTCCAGCTTTGATCAGACTTCTATTTGTAGCTTTCCCGTTTGATCCAGGATGTGAAAGTTTTCGTGACATAATGTGAGCAACATTCACCAGCAAGAAACCTCCTACTGCTATTCATGAACCCATTATGAGAATCTCATAATGGTTTCTTCGGCATTATAAATCATATTCTTTAATTACAGGAAGGAATTGGTACACCAAGATCTGACTTTGTGGCCAACCACGTTCCAAAGATGTAGCTAAGGTTCTATACATGAAAGGGTTGAAAACATCAAATCTCGGCTGCACTTTTAAAGCTATTAAATTGGAAGACAACTGCAAGCCATCTATTGCAAGGTTTAGTCCATGGAAGTTGGATCATCTGACTATAATTTGATCTTTAAGTTCCATCAGACCTATATCCACATGTAGCATTGTTCTCTGTGTCTTCTATCTTGTCTTCTCGGTAATCTCATTTCATTAATAAGAGGTGTCTTGGGTCTTCACCACATGGCTAGATCTCACTTCTACTTATCCAAAGTGTTTCTGTTTTCTTTTACATTATCAACACTAGAACACATCAAACTTTATTCAGAAATGTTGGTAGATCAGTTTGGTCTCATCTAGATACAGGACTTCTAAATTATCAATATTTCACCCCGATGAACTTGCACTTGATCACAAGAATCGTTAGGGGTAGACAACC